>NC_143013.1:189138602-189208602 GCF_055824585.1 Amblyomma mixtum
AATAGTGAAGGGCTCCGCGAAATTCTGGCCAACTGGGGTCCTTAACATGCACACACATCGCACAGTACACGGGCTTCTAGAATTCACCTCCATCAAAATTCTACGGCCGCAGCAGGGGTCGAACCCTCGTCTTTCGGGTCAGCAGCCGAGTGTATATGTGTTTATGTGTATGTGTGTGGGTGGGTGTATCTGTTTGTGGGTGTGTATGTGTTTGGAGTGGCGTAATAACTCGTGCACTGTAACATAGATAGTGATTGATAATTGGTAATCGACTATTGTTATTGTAATCGACGAATGTACTCGCTAATGTGACTGTGTATTGTAATCGCTCAGAAATGACACACACAAGGCAAAAAGAAGAAAAGCAGGAAAAGACCTACCGAGAATATCATGGAGCTGGGATTTTAATACATATGACCTGAAAAGATAATAGCGAACAAATGTAGACACACCCTATGCATAGGCAATCCTAACTATTGTACTATTGTGATTGTACCTCAACCCTTTGGTATTTCAATCAGTAACTTTAGCTCGGCCGCCTCTAATGCTTGCGTTGTCATCCTCCCTCATTTACGGCACATTAAGCAGCATCGATGCGAGATGTTTGTCGAGGTCCTTCAGAACGCTTCTCGCTGATTGCTCTCGCACGTATGCACCATCTGCCTCTGTAAAGAAAGAATACAACTTATAAAACTCCAGTCATGTTATCGTGAGGGACAAGAAATATCGGTTTATAACTAAAAGAAAATTATGCGATATTTTCTCCCTCTGACGCAATGAGACCCAGTCTATGCTTTAGAATCTGCAAATGGCTGGTTAAATAAAGATACAGAACTTCTCGAAACTTGCGTTTTACGCCGAGCATATAACCGAGGCGCAGCCAGTAGTTAGACAACAGACCGATATAAAATGCGGACTCACATCTTAGCAGCACGAGGTCGCCGTCATAAAATCGTTCAGAACTTTTTGCTGGGGCTAGTTGGTTCATATGGACATAAGTAAAACAGCGCGAAAGAATAAGCCCGAAAGCGAAACGAAGAACGGACAGGAAAGAACGCTTCACCGCGGCCCGCGGCCTTCAGCGCTCAAGCGTCAGTAAATGTTATTATTCACCACTCACATCTTTCGGAGCGAATACCTTCATCACTGAGTCAGGAACGATAGTGTTGCACCATCCTTGCACTCGACGTACGCGTAGAATGGCGTTGTCACCTTCGATCATGGATTTATTAAGGAAACACTGGGAAATGCGCAAAACACTGCATGACACAAAGTAAACGAGGACGAGCGAGTGTCACCGCGTGTTTTCGCGGCTCCTTTCGTCGCCTCACCCTCGACTGAACCGCAGGAGAGAAGAAAAACCTGCCATGAGGCAACGCGGGTAAGACGGAAGAGTAATTCTGCATGACGTCAGCGCTAAGTGACCGGACAAAGTGAACAAGTAGTAGAATCGAAGCTTCGTCGCCACTTCATGGAAGCGTCCCGTGGTAGGGTGGGCGGGAAGGAGGCTTAAATTGATCAGTAGTGGGTCCTAGAGGGAGCACCTCGTAGCCATTTCGGAGAAGGGGAGCTTGGAGGGACAGGAGAGAGACATGGAGGAGCCCTCCGGGAAAAACAAAGACCGACAGAAAAACCGGGCATAAGCACGTTTGTTTATTGCGAAAGCACCCAGGAAAAACAGGGGAAGCGGTGTTGAGCTGAAATTTTTATTTTATTTATTTGAAATACTGCGGACCATGCATGGTCCTAGCAGGAGGGGCACAGTAAAACATTTCTCAATACAAGAAATGACAAGCATACGCATAGAGAAAAAAATAATAATAATAAGTCAGACAATCAATCAGAATTGAATATACAAACAGTCAAAAACAAACAAAACTCACGAAATAAAGAGATGACGTTCCAACTCTGCTACAAAATTGCTGGACAGAAAAATATGAGAAGGTAATGCATTCCATTCGGATACAGTTCTAGGGAAGTAACTATTTTTAAATGTGTTTGTGCGGGCGAAAATTGGTGCCAGTGAGTGTTCCTGCGTATATCTGGTTCTTCTCGTACAATGAGCTTTGACGCAATTAGGCAACTTCATTTTTATTTTTTCTTGCAGGCAGTGATGAAGCAAGATGAGGCGACTAACCTTCCTTCGGGATTCTAGGGTGTGAATGTTGTGTTGCTTCATAAGCGTAGATGGTGAATCGTGTCTTCTATATTTTCCAAATACAAATCGCACAGCTTTTCTTTGCACACGCTCGAGTTGTATGATATCTTTTTTATTATGCGGGTCCCATACAACCGCCGCACACTCAAGTTTAGCTCTTACGCAGTTGTTATAGGCAAGACGCTTAGTACTGGCCGGAGCATTCCTAAGTTTTCGCTTAAGAAACTACAGCTTGCGAAGTGCAGCAGCAGAAGTTTCTGATATGTGTTTTGACCAAGTTAATTTATTTGTAAATGTAACCCCTAAGTATTTATATGAGTCCACCTCTAAGATATTGTTACGCCCAGTGGTTTATTAAGACTGGGACGGAGGAACGAAAAACCAGCTGGGTCCGCTTGCCGAGCACGAGACGCCACCAACTTTGTTCTCCTCATCTTCGGCTTATCCAGCAGCGCCGACCACGCAGAATGGGTATTGCCTTTCCATGGGCGTCACACTTCCCCCTACGCAGCCGAAGCCCGCTGGGCGAGTTAAGCAGCGCCGCGCGAATGGTAGGGCTTCAGCCGGGCAACGTGAGTGACCTCGGTTCGCGCTGAACGACGGCCGCTTGCCGTGAGACGAGCTATGCGGTAATTGAGTTCGCTAATTTGGTCAATAATGACGTAGGGTCCATCGTAGTGGCACAGCAGCTTCTGAGACAATCCTCGCTTTCTGATAGGCCGCCACAACAAGACTAAATCACCGGCACTGTAAGTAACGCGACGGCGGTGGGCATCGTAGCGCGCTTTTGACCGATCTTGGGAGGCGAGAACACGAAGGCGAGCAAGGCGCCGGGCTTCTTCTGCGAGACAGAGTGTCTCAGCGATAGAGGGATCTTCATGGAGCTCGTCAGAAAATGGTAGTATGGTGTCCAGGGTGTAGCGTGGGGGGCGTGCATACAGTAAAAAGAAGGGGCTGTAGCCAGTAGTCTCATGGCGCGCGGTATTGAACGCATACGTGATGAACGGCAGGACGCTATCCCAGTTCTTGTGCCTTGAATCAACATACATTGACAGCATGTTAGTGAGCGTGCGGTTCGTGCGCTCAGTGAGCCCATTCGTCTGGGGATGGTAAGGCGAGGAATGGCGAAAATGTGATTCGCAGGAACGGAGAAGCTGCTCCACGACGTCAGCGGTGAACTGCCGACCACGGTCACTAATGATAACTTTTGGAGGTCCATGACGGAGAACTATGAATCGGAGCAGAAAAGAGGACACATGATACGCTGTAGCCGAGGGTAGAGCTGCCGTTTCACAATACCGGGTAAGGTAATCGACGCAAACCACTATCCAGCGGTTCCCATGATAGGACTTTGGAAACGGGCCCAGCAGATCTATGCCCACTTGCTCAAACGGTGCTGCAGACGGTGTCACAGGGTGAAGCTGACCAGATGCAAGGCTAGTAGGTCGCTTGTATCGTTGACACTGAGTGCAGCTGGCGACGTACCGCTCAGTCGTGGCCCGCATTTTCGGCCAATAGAAGCGCGCCTGGGTACGATGCAGCGTCCGTGCCGAACCAAGATGTCCAGATGTAGGGTCATCGTGCATGGCCTGCAAGACAGAGGAGTACAGGCTCTTCGGAACTACCAGCAGAAAGCGCTGGCCCGTAGGAGAATAGTTTTTTCTTCCACAAAAGACCATCTCGGACACAAAAGTGGCTGACGTTGGAAGGGTCTTCAGCCTCCGCAAGGAGAGACTGTAGGGTTAAGTCTTCCTGCTGTTCCGCTTTGAACGTTGCGATATCAGGAAAAACAGGTGACACTGACGCGACGCAGTGGTCCAACGTATCGATGTTAGACTCCGACTCAGGAAAGGGCAGCCTCGAAAGACAGTCCGCGTCAGCGTGACGACGACCACTCTTGCAGACGACTGTATAGTCGAACTCTTGTAGCCGGAGAGCCCACCGTGCAAGGCGTCCACAGGGGTCGCGAAGGTTAACGAGCCAGCAGAGGGCATGATGGTCGGTGACGATGGTGAACGGTCTTCCGTACAGATAGGAACGGAAACGCTGCGTGGCGAAGACGACGGCTAAGCATTCTTGCTCAGTGACTGTATAACTCAGTGACTGTATACAGTGACTGTATGGGCGTCAGTAGTGTGACGCCCATGAAAAGGCAATACCCATTCTGCGTGGTCGGCGCTGCTGGATAAGCCGAAGATGAGGAGAACAAAGTTGGTGGCGTCTCGTGCTCGGCAAGCGGACCCAGCTGGTTTTTCGTTCCTCCGTCCCAGTCTTAATAAACCACTGGGCGTAACATCTTGGTGGAAGGTGCCGGGTAATCAGGTTCCTCCGAAGACGGATCCCCAGATTCACATTCGCCGCAGTCGTCGCATTGTTGGTCTGCCGCCTTCTGTGCCAATGATGTCCCTGGACGGCGACGCTTCGAGGTCTGTGCCCAGCAGTTCGTGGCAGCATTACCGGGAGCCACGGTCATTCGCGGGTTCATCTAGCGACGACGTCGAAGAATGGCTCACCCACTACCTACGGGTGAGTCGCTACAACATGTGGAACTCCTCCGCCCGGCTCGCGAACGTCGTGTTTTCACTAACCGACACAGCCCTAACATGGTTTGACAACCACGAGGATTCCCTCACGACTTGGGACCGCTTTGTAGAGGAGCTGAAGAAGTGTTTCGGTGATTCAGTCGTAAAGAAGGAGCGGGCTGAACAAACACTTGCGCAAAGGGCTCAGCTCCCCGGTGAAACATGCACAAAGTATATTGAGGAAATCGTGAAGCTATGCAAGGTCGTCTCTCCTGCCATGACAGAGGAAGACAAAGTTGGCCATTTGCTCAAAGGATTCGCCGAAGACGTCTACAATTTTTTGATCGGAAAAGAAAGCCTTGAGTCCGTGTCTGATGTCATCAAGCACTGCCGGACGTTCGAGACGTTGAAAATGCGTCGCATCACACCGAAATTTGGACGTTTGGCCGGGGTGACGACGGTGGCAGCTGTAGACACACCATCGTCATGCGATCTGGCTTCCACAATCCGCCAGATCGTTCGCGAAGAGTTAACCAGGTCACTGGAACTCACTCGAAATTCATCAAAGCTCCCTCCTGTGTATCTCACGCGTCCTACTCCGCCATCCGACGTTAACACAGCGGACTTTGAGGATCACCGGGTACCCCGAGGGCTGCGGCCGAACAACACACCGCGATTGCCCCCGGAGCAACGGTCCGGCTTTTACCAGCCTGTGCAGGCCACATACGACGACAACTTTCGGCCCAGTCCTTCGTATGGTGACTACTTGCCGGCGCAGCCTGCTCCCGTTCCCTCTCTTGTGTGTTACCGCTGTGGTCAACCCGGACACATCTCCCGATTTTGTCCCCGCCGACAACCATCCCGTTACGGCTCCTCGACCTATCCTCGGCGTCCGGATTACCAACGCGGTCCTTCTCGATACCCGTCCTGCCCGCCTGATTCCGGCAATTCATGGCCTGCACAAATGCGGAATAATTCGCCGGCATCTGATAGAAGTGTGACGCCGCCTCCAGCCTTCCGTACACGTCGATCTCCATCACCCCGACGCCGCTCCTCCTCGCCTCCGCCGGAAAGCTAGCCGCCGCGACCGATGGGGGTGAGGTCGCTGGAAGTCTGCCGTCGGAAGTGATATCCCTGCCTGTAGTTATGTTAAAGAACAAAGTACATGTGCTAGTGGATGGTGTACCTGTGATGGCTTTAGTGGATACCGGTGCTACTGTTTCGGTTATGAGTGCTGCGTTTAAGTGCCTCCTAGGAAGAAAAGTTTTGTTTCGATGGGACAAAAATGTCCAGTTTTGTGGCGTGAGTGGTGAACCGTTGCCAGCAGTTGGAGTGTGTAGTGTTAAGGTTTCTTTGGGTGGTGAAGTCTTCAGCACGGAAATGGTGGTGCTCAGCCGGTCGACGCACGACGTTATTCTTGGCCTAGACTTTTTGCAAATGTGTGGCGCTAAAGTCGACTGTCACACAGGTGAGCTCAACGTCGGCAAATGTTCCACTACTGATCTTCTAGAAGGCTCGTGCAGGGGAGAGAGAGTGTTTTGTGTTGCCCGAGATACTGTCGTGCCTCCTTCTTCGGCTGTGTGCGTACCGGTTTCCTGCCCCGATACCGCTCTCGACGTGTTTGATGCGGCTGTGGAACCGAACCACTTGAACTGCATGAAGAAGAACATCTTGGTTCCTCATGCCATGGTTTCCGTCATCAACGGAAGAACTGAACTGTGGACAGTGAACAGTTCGACGGAATCTGTTGTTCTGCCTGAAGGCCTGAAGCTTGCGTCATGCAGCCAATACACGCCGGTATCCGTTGCCTTGGTTACCGACACCTTGGGCGCAGCAGCACCAGAGTTTTACGACGAGTCGCAGTTGCTCCGAATGATCGACAACTCGCTTTCCACGCATGAGCGCCGTGCACTGTTGACCATCCTCCAGCGATACTCCACTGTGTTTGACTTTTTGCAGCCCGGCGGCCCATCTTTCATCCCCTCGTCTCGAACCCTGCACAGGGTTGACACTGGTACGTCACATCCGATCCGCCAAAAGCCCTACCAAGTGTCACCGTCTGAACGCAAGGTAATCAATGACCAAGTGCAGGAGATGCTAACCAAAGGCGTTATACAAGAGTCCTCAAGTCCCTGGGCTGCTCCAGTAATTCTTGTTCGGAAGAAAGATGGATCATGGCGTTTTTGCGTGGATTACCGCCGTCTGAATGCCGTCACGAGAAAAGATGTATACCCCCTGCCTCGAATCGACGATGCCATCGACTGTCTTTTTTCAGCGTCCTACTTCTCTTCTATTGATCTTCGGTCGGGGTATTGGCAAATCCCCATGCATCCCGCAGACAAAGAAAAAACAGCTTTTATTACGCCTGATGGCCTTTATGAGTTTAATGTGATGCCATTTGGCCTTTGCAATGCGCCGACCACGCAGAATGGGTATTGCCTTTTCATGGGCGTCACAATATTATTGTTGTTAAGCTGATATGTAAAGGAACACGGGTATATTTTCCTTGTTACTCTTAAAAGTACCATTTTATCATAGTTTAACTGCATACCCCAATTTGTACACCAGTGGGAAATAGCTTCTAAAGTATCCAGTAAAATTTCTTGATCCTTTGTGCACGTAATTTCTTTAAACACAACACAGTCGTCGGCAAATGATCGGGCAGAAACCTGCGCAGGAATAACATCTAACAGGTCATTGACAAATACTAAAAAAAGGAGCGGGCCCAAGACACTTCCCTGAGGCACACCAGAAGTAACATCTAACATCCGAGAAGAACAGTTCCTAATGGTAACGTATTGTTTCCTATCACTAAGGTAGGCCTTGATCCAGTGGACAATATTTTGAGGAATACCAATACATGTCAGTTTAAACAACAGTTTTGCATGTGAAACCAGGTCAAAAGCTCTAGAGAAGTCTAGGAACAATACATCAAGTTGACCGTTCCCATCTAACACACATCCCAGTTCATGCACAGTCGATAGCAGTTGTGTAACAGAAAATGAAAAAGCATGAAAAACAAATTCCACAAAGACGCGCCACTCTTGTGACTACCTCCTGGTGCTTCTTCTTTTCGTTTTGTTCTCTCGAGCGGTATATGACTCTTCGTTAGCCCGAAGCTCTTCCCTTCAGGAAACACCCCAATCTGCCGGCTCCGTTGATGGTTGGTTGGTTTATGGGACGTTCGTCCCAAAGCTACTAAGGCTATGAGAGACGCCGTAGTGGAGGGCTCCGGAAATTTCGACCACCTGGGGTTCTTTAACGTGCACTGACATCTCACAGTACACGGGCCTCTAGCATTTCTCCTACAAAGAAATTTAACCGCCGCGGCCGGGATCGAACCCACGTTTTTCCGGTCAGCAGCCGAGCACCATAACCACTGAACCACCGCGGCTCCGTTGAGTTAGGCTCTTCTCATTCGTCAATAGAAGGGTTTCGGGCGATTTATGAATAGTATCTCTTCCTTACAGGGTGAAGCGTGGGGTCGTGTCCGATTGTGCGTGTTATCTGCACTTGGTCAAGTTGAGTTATCAATGGGCGATCACTTGGTGGAGAAGAATCGAAAAGAATGGCTGCACGAAAGCAGAGAATTAGCTTTCTCTTCATCGACGCGTGGCTACAGACGGCGGCTACCGGACGTTAAGTTGCTGCAATGAACGGCGACACTAACAAAGCTTCTCCATCCTCTGGCGTAGTCGCCGGAGGCTCGCTATGTTTATCACCCAGTCGTGAAGGCGGTGTGTCTAATGTTGCATGGAGACGACGAAAGCGCTTCTAGTGTTGGCTTAAGTGAAGTGCATTGAAACAAGCAAGAAACTAATGCTGGCATCTTTCTCCGCTGCGACCGTAGTTTGATTTGGTTTGGTTTATGGGGGTTTAACGTCCCAAAGCGACTCAGAATATGAGGGACGCCGTAGTGAAGGGCTACGGAAATTTCGACCGGCTAGGGTTCTTTAACGTGCACGGACATTGCGCAGCACATGGGACTCTAGAGTTTCGCCTCCATCGAAATTGGACTGCCCTGGCAACGCAATATGCGCAAAACAAGCACGCAAAACTCTTAGGTAAAAGAGCGAGCTTTTTTTTATTTATTATGACGCTCGAACACCAGCTCTTCAGAAAATGAAGCATGCAAGCTTTTGCTATGTTGGCACGCTTAACCCTTTTACATCCGATGTAGGATATTCAGCAGGCTAACTGTAAAAATGTCAACTCTTCCCGTGTGCAGCTAACGCACATGGGACTGTCGATATCTGTTGACCGACAACTCGCTAAAGGCGCATGACATTTCTTTATTGTGAAGCCCAGGGTAATCTGCGCAGTACTTACGAAGGCGGCAGGCGGAAATATCCCAGCTGTTTGGCTGCCCACAGGCACCAGGCACCCTGGCTTTGTCAGGGTGCTGCACGCGCAGACCCAAATCACCGTCATGTAGCCCGCGTCTTTCGTACACACACTGCATATTTCGCCACGGCGCAGTCCACACTTAGCTCTTTTCTACCGGATATATAGGATACAGGCGGAGAAGATGGCGGGATGGCAAATGTGCCCATGTTCATACAATGCATTTTCTATGTAGGAAATATGCAGGCTACAGGCGGAAATACTGGTGTTAGCCCCCACACAGCCTAATTGGTTCCGTCAGGGTTCCGCGCGGGCAGCCTCTATTCGGGGTGTCCGCTCTTCACCAACATCTAGCCTCTTATTTTATGTATACAAATTGCATGCACCCTATGCTTGTTTATTTCATACCCGAGGTACACGCAGAGAAGACGTGGGAATGGCAAATGTGCCCATGCCGAGCCCATGTAGGGCCGTCGCAGGTGTTGCTCAGACTACCCAAACTGCGTGTCTATATCGCTCCGCCACTGTGGAGCTCAAAACATAGCCACTGTATTTTCTACGAGGGACCACGTGGGCTGACCGCGGGAATACTAGCTCTTTTCCCACACAAAACCACTGTGGCTCCCTCACAGAGATTTATGGGCAGCCCCTTTTCGGTTACCCGCACTTCACCATAATAGAGCCCGCACCTTCGTCCGCATGTATCTGCGGTGGGACCGAGGCAGGCTGTCCAGTCTGTTTAAGCCTATGTGTAGGCGACGATGGCCCCACTCAGGCATGAAACGGGCAGCCCAAGCTTTTTGTGCCAGCGCTGCACCCACGGGGAACCCATGCGGGTTTACTGCAGGTAGTCACCAGCCCTCAGTCACTCGCATGGGCCTGCCACCATGCGCTACTGGGGACTGCACGTGGGAGGTGGAGCCCCTTTGACTTTCTCGTTAGAACGTCCGCATGGTCTCCGGCGGATCCTTGGTTGGGATGACTTGTCCCGGTAGAAATAATAAGCCGTTTTAGCACTAGCAAACGCCAATGATGAAAGCTCAGTGCCTCAAACGCCAGGGACCTACCCGTGTTCACCCAGAAGCTTTGCGGCGGGCACAAGGTCACCAGCGGACCTCACTGCCACTTCCCGTGGAGGAGGAGGAGGAGGAAACCGTTTAATTACAGAAAAAAAAACCGTTGACTGAGCTGGTAGTTAGGGTCCTCAGTCCGGAATACCAGTTGTTTTTGCCAAACAGAGCATTTGTTGGATGAACCTTCAGTGGCCTTCCAAGGTGATGCAGGCCTGTTGCACCTATCGCTTTTCGGGTGACGTGTCCGTTGTCTGTAAATTTTGCAGCTTATTGTGACACATCAATATATATCCAAGTGAGCCGGAGTAAAACTGCACTAATTGTGCTCATTTTAGTATTGGGTAGGAGGGTTTGTGTGGAATGTTGATTGATTTTGACGCCAGGCGTAGGCTTCCTCTGCGGATAGACGCTAATGTTGAAGCGGATAAATTTGGCTACCGAGCCACTGCCGTTCTGAATACAGGGGTGGAAGTAGAAATGGGATGTAGGAGGTATAGGCACCTCTGCTCCGTTGGTAAGGTTGCGAGGTACAGCATTACTGGTCTCGTTCCCCTCCAGGCCATCGCTGCATGGGATCCAAGCAATATGTTTGTGCTCTGTGAGGCGCGAACCCACGTTGATCGCTGTTGGCGTGAGTGGTTGGCGAGTCATATAATTGATGGAGCCCTGTTGGGAGCCGAAATCAGTGTGGAAAGAGACATCCATATTACTGAAGGGCTTGATAACCAATGCCAGAGCAGTTTCCTCTGCTGGTACTCGGTTCTCGGTTACTAGAGATGCTTTTATAAGCGGGTTAAACTGAGCTCAACTGCAGCTACCACGAGAGCGTCACCGTCCGGGTAGCCTGCCACGTCCACATACAATGCTTCGGTGTGTATCTCCAGTTTTTTGAGTAGCCGCCTCACCTTGGCCAGGCGGCTGTCTGCATGCAGCTCGTGCTGCATGTGTTTTGGTATTGGGGACAACTGAATGCGGCGTCGGACACATGCAAAAGGGACTACGGATTGCTTGGATATCAGTTTTCGCCAAAATTGCGGAGGCCCTATGTGTATCTGGGTCTCTGTGACCGCCATAAACGCAACCCATAAGCTTTCTTTGCAAGATCCATATGTTTAGCGTTTCCTTCAGCTGGAACTGTGGCATATGTGATGCTGTTTTCTGTGCGAGTCTAACACCTACGCTCTGTACACGTAGGACATTCAAAAAGAAATGCCCTCATTTCACTGTAAATTCCTCTTGAAGCTTCGGAAGAGCAATTCAAAAACTAATATATTCATAAAACCGACCCGGCGCGGCGGCGTAGTGTTATGGCGCTCGGCTGCCGACCCAAAAGACGCGGGTTAGATCTCGGTCGCGGCGGTCGAGCTTCTTGAGTATTATTTTCTGCCTGATCACTGTTTGTGTAATTTGCTTATGTTGAATTCCTGTCACACTGTGTTTGATGTACCACTGTTCTCAGTGATATGTCACTCTGCATGCACCATCTGCACCGACGTGTAATGCGTGTGTTAGGCCTCGTCCGGAGACACTGTAGTCTCCTTTAGCCTCTCCCCGCGGACACCCTGTGTTGTTGTCCGAAATAAATGAATTGAATTAATTTCTAGAGGCTCGTGTAATGCGCGATGTCTGTGCATGTTAAAGAATCTCTGGTGGTCGAAACTTCCAGAGCCCTTCACTACGTCGTCCCTCATAGGTTGAGTTGCTTTGGGACGTTACACCCCCGTAAACTATAAATCCGAGAGGTTTCATTCAGCGCCTGTACGGATCACTGTAATTTCCGTTTTTCCTTCGACATGAAATTCTACTCGATTTCTTTTGATAACCATACTTCAATGAGAAACATGAATTGCTTTGCTGCCATGTGTTCATCAGGTACATACCCAACTCAAGCGAGTAACGCAGAGTAGCGTAGCCACATGTTGCAGAAATTCCCCCTTTTTTTCTAGGGATGGACTTCTTCGATTTTGTCTTTTTCTGTACGCTATTGAGCATACCCATAAGTACTAAGCAAAAGCATGTTTTAAGGTGGAAAAGCTTAAGAGCGCAATTTTTTCATATATTGTAAGATTTCACTATTATATAAATATTGTGACGAAGACGAAGCTGGCAGTGGCGCGGGACGGAGCGCCCGCGCTAGGCCAGCGGCCATTAAACCATCTCATAGCCATCGTTCACCACGCCTCATTCTTCGGCTGGCCGCCGCGTAATATTTGGTGTGAGGTGCGGGGGTCCCTTCATCGCCATCTTGGTCACGGAGCTTCGGCTTCCTGGGCCTGCCGTGAACGTCGGCCGTGAGTGCCTGGTCAGCGCCGCACGGCCGTGCCCCAGCCCGCCCGACCTGAACCGACCTCGACGCTCACCCCAGCCCCGTCCCCCGCCCGGACCACACTACACGACGACCCAAGACCCGACGGACCCAAGGCCCGACGGACCCAAGACCCCACCGACCCAAGACCCCACTGACCCAAACGTGAAGACACCGTCCCCCTGCCTCTGCCGTTCGGTGCGTCCAGAGACCTCGGCCGTCAGCTCCTGGCACCCTACGGCCCGGATGCTTCGTGGACCAGGACTCATTCTCTCATCTTTCTCATCGTGGCGGCCAGCACTGCACCATCTTCTACATATTGTTCGATCCTTCACTCAAGACCATCGCCATTCCGCCGTCTGTTCGTCACCGATCGGGACGATCGCTCGGAGGCCTCGGGTAGTGTGACGAAGACGAAGCTGGCAGTGGCGCGGGACGGAGCACCCGCGCTAGGCCAGCGGCCATTAAACCATCTCATAGCCATCGTTCACCACGCCTCATTCTTCGGCTGGCCGCCGCGTAACAATATATCCGCAGATCTCCCGTCAGCAGACATTTTTTGCTATGATCTAAAGCTGTCCGCATTGGTTTCCTACTACAGTCCAAACTGCTCGATGTGAGCCACGGAAACATCATAAGAGAAAGGTTTTGCTGCATATCGGAAGAATGGGTCGTTACTTTAAATATTTATATAGCAGTTCCATACTGTTCTCTGATATTAAACCACTGTCCAAGAATGTTCGACATGACCTGCAAACAACTAATGTGGGTTTGTGGCGTTCTGCGGGACACACCGAAAATAATCTGTGATATGCGCAACACGCGGTTCAAAAAAAAAAAACTTCTGTTCTGCTAACGGACCAGAATTTTCTGAAAAGTTGGAGCTTGTTAATAACAGTTTTTTTTCTTTTCTAACTCGCGGTAAGTGCACTGTTATTTTCTATCCTAAGAGTTAGTGGTGATGGTTGGTTGCGACTGAGAGAAGAATGAAAAGGAAAGTGCACGAGCCTGCCAACTGGCTCAAGCCGAGCCACCACCGCTGCCAGGTGCAGAGAGAAGAGAGTTGAAAGATAAGAGGAAAGCGCAAAAGAGAGAGTAAAGACGCGCGTCGCAACAACCGCGTCCGCCGGAGCGGACGCTGGCTGAAAAAACATACACGGCCGTAGCCCGAAGGCTGCCGACCTCGTCACCTCCTCTCAGTGGTGATGGAAACGAATGCGTTTGCTGTAAAATACTACGAAATACTTTTTCCTAGTTTCTCAATTTCTCTGCACTAACTTGACATGCCGTTTCCTGTGACCACTTAGCCACGCAGCTTAAAGAGGGCCTTTCCTTCGTACTTGATTCTGAAGTTAGGCGTAACGTGACTATGTTCGATGAGCCGGCTGCACACGATAACTTCAACAGAGCGTTCCTAGCGCTTACTTGACTTCTGCTCACCGAGAATTGCCTTTACGACGTGTAGTTTACTATTGGGGTCCTTGTCCCAAGGGGTATACCGGGTCGTTGTTAGTTTACTCTCAAAACCCACAAAAACCTTTTTCCAGAATATTTATTCGCCTACTTTTTTTCTTTCGTGAGCTCCTTCAGACACGCATCGGCTATTTCCTTAGCGGCTATTCCGACATTTCTCGGTACGAAGCGTAATGTTATTCTTCCGTGTGTTGTGGCACTTGCTGCTTTGTGCATGAAATCTCCCATTAACAGCTTTACTGCGTATCTGTCACGCATAGTGAGTAAATTTATGGTATACAATTCTTAAATATCTCTAGTAATATTTTGCGAATTGGGACACAGATAGCGCAGCATTCAGCTGTAAAAAATTCAGGGGGCACTTTGACTGTCTAAAGTGGGTAGAGGCGAAAGCGTTTTCCGCATCACTTTGCCTGCTTCTGTGGCACTGGTGGCGTCACATGTAATTTAGTACTAATTACTAAGTGATGACAAATCACGAATTAATGGTTAATTACTGATTAGTGCCTGAATACTAATTAACTGCTGATTAATGACGCTTAAGCTTCGCGTTTAGGAGTGGAACGCGACAGCGTGTTGTAGCGCTGCCAAGGAGTCCACGGAACGCCACCACCCGTTCGGCGCGATGCTTTGCCGTTTGAACGCAACGCTTTTTGAGGAAAGGAAATGGCGCAGTAATTCTCTGTCATCTCGGTGGACACCTGAACCGCACCGTAGAGGAAGGGAGGAATTGGGAGTGAAAGAAGAAAGACAAAGATGGCCCGTAATGAAGAAAATGAAAATTGTATTTGAGGAAAGGAAATTACACAGTAACTGTCTCACATATCTCGGTGGAAGCCCGTCAAAATTCAGGGGGGTGCACTTTTTTTACCGAAAGTGCGGTCACTGATGTGTGGTTAAGATGTTAAGCTTCGCCTCTAAGAGCGGAACGCGACAGCGTCTTACAACGCTGCCAGGGAGTCCATAGAACGCCATCGCCCATTCGATTCTACGCCTCGCTCGTCGGTAAATTGGTTTTTGAGGAAAGGAAATGTATCTGTCTCTCATATATCGGTGGACACCTAAACCTCGCCGGAAGGGAAGGGAGGGGAATGGCAGTGAGCGAAGACACCGTATTTACTAGACGCGCCTTTGTTCATTCCAAACCACCGAGCTGGCATGGCGGAGTGGATAGCATGCTCGTCTCGCGCTCCGAAGACCAGGGTTCGATTCCCGAGCTCGACTAATTTCCTACTCGGTTTATTTATTTATATGGCCTGACTAGAAAAGTTAATTAAACCAATTGGGTAATTAAGCAATTAACTAAGCTCAGTCCCACTTACTTGGAGCATCACTATATGATCCCTTCAATTGGTTGCATGGTTACTAGCCAAAGTACAATTGGCCCCGTTTGAAATTGGCGCACTTTGACGTCACGACCATTTCGACCAACTGAAAAGCGTGACATTTCTGCCGACAACTGCTGCTTACAACGATGAGACATTAGAGGCTTTCGCCTTAAAAACTTGTGCGCTTTGAGGTAATCGTATTGTTGTTCTCAGTTTCACCATACAACTGAGCTTCCGATTGGAATGGCTGTTTTCTATGCGTTTGTATAAAATTAACGCCTTTCTCATACATCTCTTCATGTGCAACCTAGTCTTGTGTGAGGTTTCTTTGATCGTGGAAGTGTGCCGCATATCGATCGTACTCAGTGGCAGATTATATCATGGGAGGATAGGTGGGCTTGTAACCTGTAAAAGTTAATTTCCAGTAAATCTAATTCAATGCATATGTTCTTCATCAGCGGTTGGACTCTTCGTGGCATAATATAGAACATTGTTCTCTGCATGCAACAGGTCACAACGTAGTGGCAGAGGTGACTTTGCGGTGATCGTGTTTAAGGACGAACGCGAAGTCAGCACAGTCTTTCTAGTTTAAATTGCAGGAGAATTAGTTTGAACGTAAAGGCTATATGTGAAGTTCTCTATATATCTTTTATGCCAACATCCCAAGTTGTGAGCTGGTTGTGTTTTTGGTAATGTATTTTCCTGGTTCATGTATTATACGCGTGTAATCTAAAGAAGGCCTTCCGAGCGAATGACATATATCCGAAAGACAAGTACTGCCAGAGCCCCACCACTTGCGTCATAACACTTTAAGATTGTTTATGCTTCTAGAAGCATCAACTTTCAAGGATTTTATGAACGCCATGAAAATTAGTTTCTTGCCGAAACCTTGCTGAAGAAATTTGTTTATTTATTTCGCTGGTAGTCGGTTTCGTTTGTTAAGAAACTCGGATCATTGGTAGCCGGGTTCTAATAAAAGTAGGGCAGCTACTATTTTCGCAGCAAAAATTTGAAACCATTTCTTTGAGCCCAAAAACCTAATTGATTTATTGCAATTCGCATTCGCCTTTTGCAAAATAACATGCCCGAAGACATACATGCCATTTTCCGATCATCCACGTAGATTGAATACGTGGGCAACTTGTGTGCAGCTGCTTGCACTAAGCTCACTTTTATCATAAACAGCGTTGCGCATTGGATACAGCTTTGTGTAAAGGCATACTTTCAGACGAAAAATCTCACAAAGTAGCACGTAACCTTTTTTTTCTGGTTAGGGTTTTCTGCCCAGATTACTTACGGAGCAGGTGTTTTCAAGACTGATTTATCTGTTTTGACGTCGTTTGATTTGTTCTCCCCTAGGACCATAGGGCATGTAAGGACGATCTTTGACTTTTTTTCGAAGTCTTGAATTTTAAATATTTTGTATATAATTTTATTTCCACTCTAAATATGTTAACCGAGACTGAATCTCAAAAATTTGATCCCAAAATTACTTCTTTATGCAAAAAATATAATGTCTTGATCTCTACTGCGCAAGTAGGACAGGAATGAAATTTGAACGAGCCTTGTCCCACATTTTCATAGATGTAGATCCTTTTCACAAGATTGAGAGAAAAAAGTTATATTAGTTGTACGACATACCTTCCGCTCCTAGCGTTGTGAAGGGAAAGGGCCAATAGGTCCCTACCCCCATCACCTCTCTGCAGCAATTTAATAGAAGATAAAAGTTTTTCACCACCATCGCCTGCGGAACCTTGAGAGGCTGGCGCTCAAGGAAGACGACGACGACAACCGCTGATCACTTCGACGCTAGTGCGTGGCCCTGCAAACTCTGACTGATCGCAGGGCGTTGCGCTAATTTTTCGCGCCGTAGAGCCCATTAAGACGTCCTTTACTTCATAGTAAACATTTTTTTACGGTATAGTTATGGACATGTGAGCGAATAGTCAGAAGAATATTTATATTATGCTCAAAAATTTCATACGATAGATAAAAAATTATTTGCAGAAAGCCAGGTCCACCCACTCAGGTCAGTCTACCACTCAACTCATCCAGTTGGCTGTGTCAGATGTAGGAAGGAGACATATTTTTTTCTCCAAACTCTGTTTTGATGCAAGGAGGCTTGCCGCGTGGTTCTTGTTACCCTCCGTAGACAAAGTCTGCTATCTGTGTCATCAAAATGAGCGAAACGTCCCGTGAGCGCATATTTAACTATTAACTTTAAGGGTCCAACAGAGTCACTAGCCTCCAGTAGCTTTCCGAGGCACTTGCGAACGTCAGTTTTTTCAGCCTGAGAAGCAATTAAATTTGGAAACACTTGCAGGACTTCATGCAATGAAAATCTGTTACTGGGAGCATAGTGCGAGCAAGCCTTCTGCGTAAGCAATGGAAAAGCGGTAGGCAGCTACAATGCAGCACGAGCGCTCCTGATGTGCTCTGAGCCATCTCGTCATTCTTGCGGTTAAGAAAGAGCGCCCTCCAGACAGGCAGCTCGTTCGTCATTGCAGAAGCGGGGCCGTCGGACCAGCTGCACTTGGGGATTCCACCGTCGGCAGCAGAAAAAAATCCAGCCGTACGCTTGGAGAAACGCGAAGCCGCAATGCTTTGCTGAGAAAGCGAATATTATCGTCAGGCTAACCCAGCATATGTTCGGCAATATCGCAAGGGGACGAGGCAACAATGCGCACTAGCTGCGATTTGGCCGTGGTCAGACCATCCGCGTAGCTGCTGCCGATTGAACGTGCAATAATAGAGAACAGCGTGATCGCAACAACAAACAGCAGCTGGATCGGTATACAGAAAGCTATTCCGTGAATTGTTAGTGTTAACCAGCACGAACCGTTTGCGGCAATTTTCATTGCACCTGCGTTAAGCAGGAGAAGTAGCAGTGTTCTCGCCTGTGGCCCTTATGGGTCCTAGTACATAGAAAATACATGACCTGGGCAAGGGTACATTTGCCATTTCCGCATCTTCCCCGCCTGTAGCCTACATATCTGGTAGAAAGGACTAAGCGTGGGCTGCGCAGTGGCCAAACGTGCGGTGTGTGCTTGAAAGACGCGGGCTACATGACGACAAATTGCGGGCAACCGCAATAGGGGCTGCCCATGCAGGACCCTGACAAAGCCAAGGCGCTTGTATGTGGCAAACAGATGGTATATTTCCGCCTGCCGACTTCGTAAGCCCTGGGCTGATTGCTCTAGGCTTCACAGTGCCGAAACGTAATGTGCCTTTAGCGATTTACGGGGCACCAGCTGTCGACAGTCCCACGTACATTACTTGTGCACGGGAAGAGTTGACATTCTTACATTTAGCCAGTCTGGATATCCTACATCGGATGTAAAACGGCTAAGCGTGCCCAAATAGCAAAACCTTGCATGTTTCACTCCTGTGAAGAACTCCTGTTTGAACGTCATAATAAAAGAAAGAAACTCTCTTTCACCTGAGATTTTTGCGTGCTTGTTTTGCGCATATCGCATTGCCGCGGCAGTGAAATTTCGATGGAGGCGAAAGTCTAGATGCCCGTGTCTTGGCTGGACTGTTTGGAAGACAATCTCCAATTCTGCTAATACAACATATCCCCTAAAATAAAAATTATAAAAGTTAATTAACGTATTCAGTTAATCAGCGAACTAATTAAAGTAGTTTGCCGCTTACCTGGCGTCTGCCGTAGTCCTCAGTATAGCCCCAGGGCTAAAATAAATCTAAAAGAATTTACCTTTAAAAATTTTGGACCTTCTCAAAAAAACACCCGGTATAGCGGACAACAGACGATCATACGTGAAACTTGGCGAGTCCCTTCCGTCCACTTTTTCATGCTCACGCCCTCCTCCTCCGCACGCTCCTGCATAATTCGGTTCAGAGATGGCCATTAGTTGGATTCTTTCAGGCCTCAAGCAGCTACCATTGCGGCGGCCAGTTAGCAGAGTGACTACGGCAGGTCAAGAAGCTCCGCCCACCCGGGGAGTACGCTACACAACCTTCGCAACCTTCCTTATGTATAATGCCTCAGAAGCATATTGTGCACGTTTTCGTGGATATCTGGCAATTAACTGCAAAAGAATAATTTGCAGCTACACCAGAGGCTCTAAAATCAAGTCAACTCATGCATCAGTTTTTCGTGTTTGATGGCACATGACTGAATGCGATACTATTCTCTAAGAGCAGCTACTTTTGATAAGGCGCATGCCTTCTTAGAGTTGTTTTGTGTCCAGTGTGTGAAGTTTGGGATGTATGCAATAAGTAGTCTCTGGATAAGCAGTGCTTTCATCTGTAACTTCTCTGACATCCCATTCTATTGGTGTTGAATAAAAGTTTCGATGCATGTACCAATTAACTCGCAGTCGCACTATTCTCTATACCCCTTCTGTGCCTGGTGTTTGTTTCTTTTGTCATTTTTGCAGAGCATGTTTAGCAATCATACCCAGCCACACTTGCAGTTGCAACATGCTAAGCAGTGAATAATAAAGCAAACAGGCTCAGGAGTGAGTCCGCCGAGAAGGCTGTCGTAAACTCTGTCCAGTTCATTTAAGCGCTGTCATAACAAGGCACTGATGTTTCAGTGTCCTCATAATAAGGATTCAATGTATGCATAATGATGCGCCTGCATACAATATAACTTACTTGATATTTCTTCTCACACTATTCTAATTTTTTTTCACTTTTCCCCTCCTTGAGCTTTAGTAGGCAACAGCAGCAAGAGTGGCAATGTTCAAGGAGTGCAAAACAAAAAGATGGTGTGAGTAGGGAAAACCAATATATGGGAACCATGCGGCATAACAACCAACCATGTGTTACGGCTTGCTCTGCAGAGGAGCGCGCAACAAACGTCAGACTTCACAACCACACACACAGACAAGGTCATTAACACAGCTATGGACTACTATGCACCCACATATATCTCTTTACCGTCGCTGGAGCTGCGCGCAATGCCTATGCCTTCACTTCGAGTTGACATACAGATCGATATTATTTTTGAATTTTCATTTTTTTACAGCAGTGTTCTCCTGTGTCAACCACAGGATTATTATCCTGCACTGAGAAGCAATTTCGTTGGTTTTCCAAGAGTAACCGCACACAGATAGACACAGCGCATCGAATAATTTCTTCATAAACCAAAGAAGAATGCACACCAGGTTTCACTTTAAGCAGCTATGCCGAACACATAATCACCCTCTCCTAGGTTTAAGGAGGGAGGGAACACAGTACCATTCAGTGTCAGAGTTGTCTTTCCCTTCAAACACCAGAGTAAAAAATAAACATTAGAGAGCACTGCGGAAAGCGCATTGGAGTACTTCCAGAACATTGACGCCACTAATTGCTCCTCTTTTCCTGCAGTTGCTCCTCTTTGCCTCTATATCGATTGTGACGTCGCGTCTGAAAATCCAATCACATGGCTCACCTTAAACCACCTTACTCTAAAATCATTTCGCAATTAATTCACAGTTAATTATGTTTTTACTAATTACACTTAATTTTGGACATATCATTAATCAACCGTAATTTAAAATTATTCACATTAATTCACTCTAATGCACCTTAATTCTTCGTTTACTACTGGTATTTCTGTAATTTGTTATTATCGATTAGATTTTGATTAACCCCAAAGCCTCCAATCTTTCACCTCGGTATTAACACAGGACATATAAATTTTGCGCCGCGCGTTGGCTCTGCCCACCTTTCCCGTCACAGGGGCCAATCAAGTGGTACATCACATGGTGTGTCGCGTGGCACCACACTTCCGGCGATCCCAATTTCGCGCCACTCCCGGCCGGACCCCGCCCACTTTTGGTCACTTTTTTTGGCTCTAATTAATTAACTAATGATCGGATCGGCACCAAAATTTTTGCGCCGCATCCTCACATCATCTTTCTTCGATTAGAGCCACTTCTGAGACGATATCTGTTTATAGTTTCCCACAATCACTGCGGACACGGTTTTGACGGCAAAAAGCTGCCGCCATAGCCTAGTAATGTTTTCGGATTAAAATAAATGACACTAGCGTGGACCCTGCCTCATGTAGCCAGACTTCGCAACACCCCTTCAAGTTCAGTTTACTCGCGAATTGAGCGATTGAAATAAAATTATAATAATAACAACTACAAGCAACAAGTTCTCTGGTTGAACGCCACGAAAGTGCAGAATTTTCTTGACGCACTTATGTCCAACAGACTTTTTGTAAGGTAATGGAGAACACAGCTCTCATAAAATAAGAAATGCAGGTAATAGGTTCCAGCAAGGTGCCTGGGAGCCTGAATCGGTGGAGATATTCGAAGCAAAAGTCAGTAAACTTGTTCTTTGTAGGTATAAGCGTGGATACGGTACTTTGAGAATAATTTCTAATAATTCCGCCCCGTCAGCGGTTACGGCGACACCTCATCGCGCGTTCTCAGTCACCCCGAATCCACTGGCGTGGAGCAGGTAATCTGAGCGAGCCTTATCATTGGGAGTGTCCAAGTGACTGGGCGGGATAGTGCGCGGCAGGCTGCAGCACCGACCTGTTTTATTTTTTTTCCACGGCGCACTATACCAGTTGAGGGGGATGAGACGTCCATGACTCCATTATCGCCGATTTCCTCGGTTCTAATGAAGCCAGCTTAAGCTATGAGGCCACTTTTGCGGGGAAAAAATTTAGTGCCAGAAAAAAAAAAACGTAAAATCAGTGTATGTTCAAAGATGAGGTTGTTGTATACTAATAAATGTGTTCAAACAGGTCAAAAGTTTTGTTTGCTTTTTAAAAATACACGAAATCTATATCTGACGCCAGCAGCGATAACATTAAGATAGTTGACCGCAAGTCAAATTGATTTTGCTGTCTTACACACAAAAAAAGGAGCTATGCATTGAATTAAGACAATTATGAAACTATCAAATATCATTTTGTAATTCCCGAATGACCTAAAATATTGGTTTTCGTGTAGGAATCTCTTGAGGAAAAAATGCATCCGGGAAAAAAAACTACACGATTTTACTAGCTGTGGTTCGTTGCGCAGCTAAACATATAAGAGATATGTGTACAAAGTTTTGATGAAAAATGTTGTACAAAAAAGGTTCGGAATAACTACAAATGCCATAAACAAGTGTCCAGGAGGGTCAAAATCCACAATATTTCTAGCTCACCTCCTGCTAAAGTCTGTTTTATTTTGATTTTTCTCGTGTGGCCGCGCACGTTTCTATTTGTACTGTTTTCTGTGGCATTAGCGACCAAAACGAAGATTTCTAGGTAAGCTGCGTCTCGCCTATCAAGCAAGCTTTATGTTTATGCGGACCACGTTTGGTCGCTACGGGGTTAAAACATCAAGGGCATCTCTGTTACCACGGATGAAATTATGAAACTTATACTAGAAACTTAACTTCACTGTTAGTATCCTAACATAACCATGCAATATTTTAAGTAGGAGCATAAATTTCATTGCACTTCATGCAAATATGAATCAGCATTTCCATGAAACAAAATTTGCAAAAGTGAATTGTCTAAAAAATATTGTGTTTAAAAGTGGCCTCACAGCTTATATTTTTGCACTGCAATGTGGAGCAATGAAAGAGCAATCGCTGCTGGGCTTTTCGGAGCCTAAGAAAATATCAGTTCATGCTCCCGTTGATTCTCGTGAAAGTCAATGTTCCTTTGACCACCTATCATGCAGACGACACACACGCTAGCTATGGCTTTCCGTGGACGAGGTGCTACTGCGCGATTGAAATAAAATTTTAGCGATGAGATGGTAGAAGTCTTTATAGTAATTTGCAGGACAGGTGAGAATTTTTGTCTCGGATGTATATCGAAAGAATTTCTTCCTAATGTCGCAGCGAAAATAGAATTCTCACAGAACAAAAAAAATGGAGTTAATATGTGCCCGCCAAGTTTCCTTTTTAGGACATTGAACTGCGTACGGTATGTTCCCTACGGCGCATTATCGTGGCCTAAAACCAGACTACTCCGTGCTTGACTGGCACTGGCCTAAGGTAACTGGACGCAACGAAGAACGTCGCACAAACAAGATTGAAATGAAACTTGTAATTGCACGTTCTATGTGTGCCTGCGTTTCTTCATACGCGTCGTCCAAACATAAAAAAAGAGGGAGAGAACTAATATTTTCAGTCATTTGCGCTCTGCTTCATGGAGGGAGCGGTCACCAAACTAGAAGCTGTATGCGCTACTAGACACTCTTATCTGGGCGTACGCAGTAAGCTTCCGTACGAATCGCTTACTGCGTTGCGTATGCTGTAAATAGTAAAAACACGACACGTTTGGTTGGCCGTGCCATAGCGTCCGTCAGGGGAACGTGTAAACAGTAGTGCCATCTAGTAACAAGATGGCAAAGCACAGCAACGCTGTGTTGAGGAAATTTTTATGTCTAATTGCTGATAACGAGAGTGGCTGCATTGTGAGCCTTTTTTAGTTCGAAGAGGAAAATCTATGCAAATAAAAGAAAAAGCAAAAACTGAATGAAAGCTATAGTACTGCTTCTCCAAATGTCGTTCGGTAGAAAAAAAAAAACACTTTATTTAGTTAGGCCTAAAAGCTTGAAAATGAAAAATTGATCAGAAAAACAGGGGCTAGTTATCTCTTATACCTCTACGTGCGGGCCAGTGTTCGCGAAATAAAAGCGAACCGCTGCCATTTGAGCGAGCTATATACTCCGTTTCATGCATAGCTGTCAACGCAGCCAAGGCTACGGCGCCTGTTCGCGCTCCTCGTCCGCATCGTAATGTAGTGCGTCGAAAGTGACAAGAGTAATGAACTCAAAATTAAAGTTATTTTTGGTTAATATTGCAGCATAATAATAATGGTGTTCTATTTTGCAAAAACATTGCTTTTTCTTTAATGTTCTTCAAAACAGAGTGCCTTAGTTTTCTGTTTTTTTTTCGGCTCCTCCTGTATCAGGTTTTCGCAGCTAGGCCGGCCGGTGATGTCTTCCGCGTTCGTCTTTCGGTTTCCGAGTATGGAGAAAATGGCAACGCTATTGCCTACTCGCTTGTTTTCTTCGCCCACTGCGGCTTCAAAAACATCTCCTGCTCGCCTGTTCTCCAAGCTGAAGTCTCCGAAATTTTCGAAAGACTCCAAGCAGGTTATTGTCAACGTTTACTCTAGCGTAAGGAAGCGCTTCCCGGAGAAGACTGCGCGTGATGTTCTCGAAACTGTGGGCGAGGTGACCGGGGTGAGCTCTCGGACAGTTGCGAGGTTCAAGAAAGAAGGTCTCTCTGCTGGAATAAGATCACCTTGTGTGCCGCATGCTAAAAAGTCGCTCATTGCCCGAGAAAAGCACTTCGCAATCACGTCCGTCGCCAATACAATACAGTGCCTTTTCCCTTCGAAGCAAGTAAAGAGCGCTGTGTTTTTCAAGGTAGGCATTAGAGTTTGACAGTTTCGACTTTCTACCTAATGATTATTTTAATAAAAATAAAAAAAGTGAAAAAAACAGCAAAAGTCGGGAGTCGAACCTTGGCATCTTGTAAAATGAACACACAGGCGCGCGCTTCGTACCACTCAGCCACGACGCGAGGCATCGGATACATTTTGGTTGTTTTTTGCAGAGGACTACTTTCGTACCTTTGGCAGCGTTGACAGCTATGTATGAAACGGAGTATAGCGTCGAACAATCCGGCAGCAACATGTAATTATTCCGAAGCGCACGAGCAGAGCGCCGCCATCTTGTCACCGCATCACGTAACGTGCCCGTAGCGCACCCACTCTATGGTTTGTAGCGTGGGTACGCCCATAAGACGCTAAGAGATACGTAGCGTTCTGCGCATGCGCATTCGTTGACCGCAGAGTCGCTGCGTACTCTACTTCGTTGCGTAAGTCCAACTGAAAGTCTCTATTTACTAACGCCTAAGACCAAGAGTAAAGCTCCAGACTTTGAAGCAACCTGGGTTCCCCGGAGGTCGCAACGGACGTACGGTGACGTCGTGGCGCTGATAACGTGGACAGCGCCTGCCAGGAGCTAACACGTGACCGAATGTTAAAAGACGAGGCGTAATCCACAAACATCGGCGTTGAGCTTTCTTTCTGACTGTTATCAGGAAGCAAAAAGAAAATAAACGGAGGGGGATGAAAACTCTCAAAATACTTTTCTCCGTGCGCACGCGCATGAATTTCTTCAAAGACATCAGGTTTCTTTGTTTGTGCAGCGAAAGTGACGGCTCTATCACCGCCTTCCTTCCTTGTCAAATGCTTTGTAATATCCTAAAGAAAGTTCAAGCCACACTTCTGTGCGGACCTAGCGTCGATCCTGGCTGTTTGATCGTTTACGTCGTTCTAAGATGATTTCGTTTATGGGGTTTAACGTCCCACGATGACTCAGGCTATGAGAAACGCCGCAGGGAAGGGCTCCGGAAATTTCGAAAACCTGGGGTTCTTTAACGTGCACTGACATGGCACAGAACATGGACCTCTAGAATTTCCCCTACACCGAAATTCAACCACCTATGCCAGGATCGCACCCGCGTCTTTCGAGTCAACAGCCGAGCGCCAAAAACACTGAGCCATCGCAGCGGCTCTTAGTTCTAACATGAATAATCAGAACTCAGTTGTTTTTAGGTAGAATGTGCGCTTTTAACACTGCAGAACACTGTTTTAAAGGAGTTCGTTCGCCTTTCACGTGCGTCAGCGTTTCGAAATTTCGGTAGGGTTGAAACATCAAAATCCCTGACCTGCTATGGTCTGAAAGTTCACTCTCAATAAAAAATAAACCTATTCCAACTTTTTACGATCGTTTTGATGCATACCACCCACAAAAGCTGTGTAACCTATCTGGTATTGTTCCGTTCATTGCATTTTCCACAGACCTTTGAACCTTGCGGTTACCATACGAGAGGAAAAAACCCGCAAAGTCGTAGGCAATAAAGGTCTTTATGTCTGGACATGTGAATTTATTATGTATTTTTATTTTTATTGCACCACTCAGTCCGTATGTTCCTTTAAAATAGAAGGGCCTCTAAAGGGTTACGCCGCTTTAAAATCCTACACAATAGCGAAAAGGTTGAACTTTTGAAATGACTGCATCCGCTTGTATGCCTGGTTTTCTATGTTGCTTCGAATTTTTATAGCTGCAATCGATCGGAAAGTACTCTAAAAAGCTTACGGCGTCTCTAGGCTCAATAGAACCCGGTGCGGTCGCCAGCGTGTCACCCCACTCTTTCACACGTCACTTCGAGTGGTGCTACCAATGTTGTATGCATCAGTGTTGAGCTTGTTCAATACCATACGGCAGATATTTCACTAAATAATTGCAAGAAATACCCTCTTTGCGAATACATTTGCACGGTCATATTAACAGGGCCAGAAAAACAAAACCTCAGAAATGTGGCTTTTGAACAAAGGCGCACTAATTAACAGATAAACACACAGCTGTTTTAAAGTTATCGATGATTGTGGCGCTTAACGGCGCGAAAACATTTGCAATGTTTCCGATGATTTGAAATGAATGTGTGCGAGGATTTGAAAGGTTTGCAACGATACGAGACGGAAAAGCTAGTAAGAGTTAAAAATGGCAACCGGAAAAAGGACTATTTCAAAATACACAGGCGCGGTTACTTAATTGATATATGCAGGGATAACTAGATGATGCAGCAAGTATTTCTTTACAACGCTTCTTGCTTTGCCGTCCGCCTTTCATAGTGTATTCCTTCTTTCTTTTTTTGTGTTTTTTGATTGTGCACATTCCTTCGTGGCTGATTGTCAATAGCATGTTTTCTTTCTTTGCCGCTGTTAAACTCACCTTAGCAATTGTTCAAGAACAATGTATCCACTCCTGCTTTGACTGCCAAGAGGCAGTTGGCAGTATTCGATAAATAAATAGATAAATAAATAAATAAATCAGTTATAAACTGATGCTAACAACTTCTAAGCATGCGAAAACGCCTTCCTTCACTACGCACCAATGATCAATGTCAACTGAAGAGGCTAAAGGCACAAGGTGCAGTGTAACTACAGAGAGCAACTGCATTTTTGTCATTTGAATAAGCAAGTGCAGTAGCACAAGTTGGCGAGCCCATATGGGCAGTGAGGACTGGTGGCTGCCTGCGATAAACCTACATAGGTCCCGGATGGGTGTAGTGCTGATAAAAAACGCTTGGTCTGCCAAGTTGGACCCTCATCAGCTATGCATGGCTTAAAAAGACAAGACAGCCCACTGGAGTCCCTATACACATGCATGCGGGCAAATATGCAACCTCTATTATGCTGAAGTGCTAGTAACCAAAAAATTAGCTGCTAGTGCAGAACCGTGAGGAAGCCATGGTGGTTTTGTGTGTGCGAAGAGCCAGTACTCCCGCATTTGGCCTACATAGGTCCTGCGCAGAAATTATGCGGGTTAAACTTTGGGCTTCACAGTGGCGAAGCGTTACAGGTACGCAGTTTGGGCAGTCTGCAACACCTGCGACAGTCCCGCATGGGCTAGACCGTGGGCAGATTTGCCATTCCCACGTCTTCTCCGTGTGTATCCTAAATCGGGTATGGAATAACAAAACATAGGCTGCATGCAGTTCGTGTGCATGATAGGAGGGGGTCCGTGATGTTGAGGTGACTACAATCCCCATAGGAGCTTCTGGTGCAGCACCCTTACGAAGCCAAAGAGGTTTTGTGTGGCCAAACAGCTAGTACGTTTCCGACTGCAGCCTTTGTAACTCGTGCGTAGATTACTCTGGGCTTCACAGTGCAGAAACGTCATGCGCCATTAGCGAGTTGCCTGCGCGACACCTATCGACAAACTCACGTGCACAAGCTGCAAACAGGAAGAGTTGACATTCTCACATCTAGCCTGGAAGGATATCCTACATCGCATTGAAAAGGGCCGTGGGGGGGGGGGCAGCGTTGGGACATAAGCTCAAGAAAGATAATAGAGGTCACGTAGTGCTGAATTACGGGCATATGCTCAGCATGCGGGAGGGCGCCCCCCTAGCATGTTGATGAAGCCAAGGCGGATGGGTGTACGCAAATATCTAGCATTCCCTATTCAATCTAAATAGGTAAGCAAATTATAGGCAAGGTGGTAGTTTAAGTTACACGCTCTCCAGAATGGCAAAGCATACGTATAGGTTCACGTATTCAGGCTGCGCCAGAAAAATAAGGAGGAGACTTAAGTTTCCCTTTAAGTGCCTTTTCCTCTTTTCCTTTCCTTACATATTTTTCAACGATTACCGGTTCACAATCATGTTACAGATCACTGTCATCAATTACAATCCCGATTACCGAATACAAATCACAAATATCGATTACATCACTGTGGACACCCGAGCAGCACGGACGCCCACAAGCAAACCCAGACTCCGGTCATCCGGGAAGTAGACAGCCTGCCCTCGCTCCTCAGTGCGAGGGACCGCCTCCTCATCTACCACGGCATCACTAGGCATAACAGAAATTTCTGCCATCTCTACCCTTTCATCAAATTTTAATGATCAAAACGGAGCACGTGGTACGGCGTCGGCTATAAACTGCCACCATGCCATACCCTTTCCTACTCTCCCTCATACAGTATTGTGCGTTTTTATCGTAAAGACTTTCAAAATGTTTCTTACCTCAACCGCTGGCTCGTTTGCGGTGAAACTGCACACAGAGCTTGCGTATTATGGTTACTTTTGCATCTTAGCAAGTTTTACAACGGTACTTACTTAGTTGAGCCGTGCATGACGCAAATGCGTAATCGTCTGCGTCGAGATCAACGAACCGAAGCCTAAAACACCGTGTTTTTGCTGAAGGGCGGCAGTAGCGCCATCTGTCTTCCACAACGAAATTAAACAAGAAAAACACAGCTCAGGACTTCGCGACGTCGTCTTCCGACGCTTTAGGAGAGCCACAAAACCAGACGATATAAGCTGAATTGCATAAAATCATTGGACGAAAAAAAGAAGACGTCAAACATTATTCTTTTAATAGCACAGCCTCGTTAAAATCGTTGTTTCTGGCATTTTTCCTGCTCAGTTGCCCGAAAATGTTCGAAGCGCTTCAGATGAAGCAGATGAAAACGCCGGAACGGCGTATTCAAAGGACCCGCGCTCCCTGCAACGCTCCCATTGGCGCCTTTTGACGCTTTCCACTGCAGAAGACAGATGGCGCTACTGCCGCCCCTCAGCAAAACCTCGGTATTTTGGGTTTAGGTTCGCCGATCTCGACGCAGACGATTAGGTTTTGCATCATGCAAGGCTCAACTAAGTAAATACCGTTGTAAAACTTGTTACGATACAAAAGTTACCATAATACGCAAGCTCGGTGTGCAGTTTCACCGCAAACGAGCCAGCGGTTGAGGTAAGAAAAATTTTGAACGTCTTTATGACAAAAACGCACCATACTGTACATAGAAGGGAAGTGTCTCCAGCATCTCAGTTCTGCCCAAGCACCAGCTGGGCTGGGCCTTGAACGTCGAAGCAGCCCAACAGTGTCTGGTTATCTAGAGCAGCCAGAGGGCCCATCGCGGCCCTGCTCATCCCCTCCCTCTTCACCCACCCTCACCTCCCAACAAACACAAAACCTCCTCAAATTCTCCCAAAAATAACCCATCGGGACATTTGGAATCTCCCCAGGAGGTGCTCATTTTTCCCGAACACATCCAAAAAACGTCCCCACAACTAGCGATGTCCAAAAAGTTGTGCGTCCCATGGAAAGCCCCAAAAGGTTAATGCTCGATTTCTCGGCTCTGGTTCAATAAAATTATTCCTCCTTTTTCATGCAGCCTGCAGGCATCCAAGCGCACATATCTGCCAAATTTCAGGTGCATACTTACTTTACAGGTGATGTAATTCACCTGTCCACTTGTGTGAATGCGTGCTGGCTCGGCCGTTTCGCACTGTGAAATGTCCTAGCATTTTACACGCAAAGGAAATATGAATTCAAAAAGTCACCCCATCTTGCCCATATATAAGAACAAATAGCAGCACTACACAGAAGTCATTTCAGTTTACTAGCCGTACTCTTAGCACGGACTTGTAGCCTATTGTCCATACCGGCAAAAGCACTATACACCACCACAATCAAAATGCAAGTCAAAGAAAAACAATACAGACGAATTGAAAGTCCGTGCTGAACAAAACTTCCGGTCAACGGCGCAAATTTGAATGAATACAAACAGCAGACGCAAACGTAGGCACCTTTTAATACACAATTTGTACATAGCACTACGGCGCCATGCCGTAGTGCTATGATGGCCACTTTTTCTCTAGCTCTGAGAAATCTGCAAACTGAAGAAAGTAAAACATGGGCTGGAAGTTGATGCACCTTAAACAAGTATTCTAAGGGCTACAAAAGCAGATATGCACACGCAAAAGCAAACGTACGTAAAGAGCAACTTGGATGACAAAACAAAAGGCGAGATGAGCGTACGCTGCAGACACGCAGTTTCAGGTCATGGATTTTCTTCAAGTGTAAACCCCCCTCTCTCGGAACAAGCTTCAGCGACATGTTATCAAAACAGAAAAAAAATAGTTCTACCAGGCGAAAATAAAAATAGTGCGAAAAGGCCCTGCATTATGTTTAAATAAATAAATAAAATAAACCAACATACATTGACAACTTTGCCTACGGAAACCCAGGGATGAAATAGGAGGCTGCAACAGCTGAAACCATGAATTAAACGCAGCCTTCTGTCCTGCGCCTTCTCATAGCACAGCGAACGCTCAAACATACGCGTTACACCCTCGTAACGATCCTGGGAGTTTTATTTTCTTGTGACTAAGTGTGGGGATAAGACTGCTTGAAGCTAGGCGGGAGGGGGGACGTCTCGAGGCTGGTGCAGTGGCGCGCTGCATCCATGGTGCGGCAGACCGCGCATGCGGCACAGTCCGGCGTGAGAGTCGAGATCAAGGCACGATTAATCCGGTGCGGGAGAGTCAGTATAGCCACGCGAACACTGCACAAACTACACCGCTGCGACAGGATGGCTGGGCGGTGGCGAAGTAGGCAGAGCAAGCTAATCCATGGGCACTCGGAGAAAGAGAGTGGTGGGTCTCCGAAGGTCCTTCCCGCCTATGACCGTAGTTGAGAGCCACGCTTCCACCACCAACGCGCTGCAGTCGTCGGAGGCGCTGAGGAATGCAGGTGCGTATGAGGAGTCGCCTATTGCCACGAACTCCGCCGCCTCGAACAGCGGCATCAGTAGGGCCGTGAAGCTGCGCAAAGGACTTGCGATGCGCCGCCGCTGCATCAGTTCCAAAAGGAATGGTATGGGCACGCCGAGATGCGCGGGAAAACTGCCGTGAATCCGTAGCTACGAAGTCCACGACAGCCCATTTGCCGTAGTGATAAGAGCAAGAACTGCCGCGCGCTGGGGCTTGTGCTCGAACTGCTGAGGCAGCACGAATAACAGCGCGCAAAATGGCTTCCGTCCAGCAAGGAAGCCGGGCGAGCGACGGGAGGCCATTACTGCACTTCTGCTAGACAGCGGCGCAGGCGCCGATAGCCGGAGATGCCTGGAGGGGCCACCACACAATGTTGCAGTTGGACGGCAGCAGGGGAAACGCTAGAAGACGGGAAAGTTGGTGACCGCCGCTTACGGCGGCGCGATGAAAATGGAGACCGCCGCCACCTGCTTGCAGCATGGAGCCGACGGCCCACGTGCAAGAAACGCATGCGCCGAGAGAGATGCGGGGCTAACTGCTTAGTTCGGCTGTTCGAATGAAACTGCCGTTTCATCTCTCAAAACGACGCGTGCAAGAGCAAAACCTCCTCTCACCGCAGCTTGTGGCGCGAGGGAGAGAGAAAAGAACGCGAGCAGTCGATTTTTGTTTCTTGTTGAAAATCATTGGTCCCAAAACGTTATGCCCAGTTACCTTTCTGGGACCAAAATCCATTAACTCGCTTTTGTTGCTGCTTAAAACTGCAGAAAAAAACGACGTTTCTAGACCTTTAGTGGGAGCACTGCCTTTTTGCTTGTGTTTCTATGTCTTGCCTCTATGGTCCGGAAACGTTTGAGAAACGTCGTACTGGGACTGGGACATTCCATCCTTTCTAGGCGCACATGGGGAGGTCTTGTGCTTGTTGGGCTGATGCACCGAAGTGGGTCCAATAAAGTTGGCACCAACCAACCAACCACTATAGGCTACCCTGGTTACTCTACAAAACATACTACGCCCCACAGGCGCGCCATAAGTACTATGAAGCAGACCATCACATATCCCAAACACACGTTACTAATTCATACACACCACAACGCTTTAACTAGGTGCCGCTCTATAAGGCTTGAACGAACTACATCTCGTGGCCTATGCGCTGCGTGCCTGCCAGGCGCGCGGAGCTAGGCCTGGGTTCGAACTCCAAAGGCGGCTATTTTCTCTTTCTAAAATCCATTTTAGGAATGGTGTGTTTTTCACGCAGTACCGTCAGTGAGGTTGTGTCCCAGAAAATCCGGCGTCGGCATCTTTGACTGTCAACGAAGTCTCCACGAAATATCTCCAGAGAAGCGACCTAAGAAGTCGTTGGGACACCTAGATCACGTTAACTCGTGACGTTATCACAACCTTCCCACCAATTTGTGGGAAGGTCCGCCTAGGCCTAGGTCCGCATGCCAGGCGGGCACGCACCGCATACGCCACGAGGGGTAGTTCGTTCAAGCGTGATAGAGCGGCACCTAGCGAGAGCGTTGTGGTCTGACTTAGCAACGTGTGTTTTGGATATCTACTGGTATGCTTCATTGTAATTATGGTCCTTATGTGTGCCGTACTATGTTTTGGAGAGTAACCTTGGTGGCCTATAGTGATCGGTTGGTTGGTGACAACTTTATTGGACCCACTTCGGTGCAACAGGTGGGGCTGGGTGAAGAGGGAGGGAGAAGGACAGGGCGCCGATGGGCCCTCTGGTCACTCTAGATCACCGGGCACTGTTGGGTTGCTTCGACGTTCAAGGCCCAGCCCAGCTGGCGCTTGGGCAGTACTGAGATGCCGGAGTTTTTTCCCCTTTATGTATAGGGAGAGCAGGAAAGGAAATGGCATGGTGGCAGTTTCTAGCCGACGCCATATCACGTGCTCCGTTTTGGTCAGGGAAAGGTTACCAGAGGGTAGAGATCTGAGAAATTACTGTTATGCCTTGTGATGTGATAGGTGAGGATGCGGTCTTTCGCACTGCGGAGCGAGGGCAGGCTCTCTGCTGCCCGGATGACGGGAACCCGGGCTTGCTCGTGGGCGGCCGTGCTGCCCGAGTGTCCACAGTGATGTATTCGATATTTGTGATTGGTATAAGATAATTGGGATTGTAATTGATTACCGTGGTCTTTAACATGATTGTGAACCGCTAATCGATTAAAAATGAGTACGAAAACGGAAGGAAAAGAAGGACAAGGCACTTATAGAGAAACTCAAGTCTCCTGCTTATTTTGCTTGAGCAGCCGGAATTCGTCAGCCTGTATGCTTTTCATTCTAGAGCGCATGTAATATAAACAACCCTCTTGCATACCCTATGCAGGACCTATTTAGATTGAATCTGGGAACGCTAGCTATTTGCCCACACGCATCCGCCTTGGCTTCATCAACATGCTGGGCGGGCTGCCCGTATACTGAGCATATGTGCGAAATTCACCACTCCGTGACCCCTATTATTTTTCATTAGCCCATGTTTCATCGCTGCGCCACCCCCGCACAGCCCTTTTTCATGCGATGTAGAACATGCAGGCAGACTAAATGTGAGAATGTCAACTCTTCCTATTTCCAGCTTATGTACGTGAGATTGTCGATAGGTGTCGCCTAGGCAAGTCGCAAAGGGCGCATGAGGTTTCTGCACTGTGAACCCCAGAATAATATACGCACGAGTTACGAAGCTGCCGTCGGAAACGTACTAGCTATTTCGCCACACACAACCTCCTTGGCTTCGTAAGGGTGCGCATTGGAACCCCGTACTAGGGTTGAGCACCCCTCAACATCATGGACCCAGTAATAAGGGAGTAATTACTCATTGACATCCACCCGACTGACTCATTGACACCTGAATTACTCATTGACATCCACCTCTCGGGTGGATATCAATGAGTAATTCGGGTGTCAATGAGTCAGTCCGGTGGATGCCAATGAATAATTACTCCCTTATTACAAGTCTACTCCACCTTGGGGGATTTCCCTTAAACATTTGAACAATCATGGACCCACATGCACACGAACTGCATGCAGCCCATGCTTAGTTATTTCACACCCGATTTAAGATACACAAGGAGAATACGTGGGCTAGCCAAATGTGCCCATGCTCTAGCCTATGCGGGACTGTCGCAGGTGTTGCTCAGACAGCCCAAAGTGCGTAAGCTCAAACTCTATAAGCCCAAAGTTTAACCCGCATACTTTCTGCGCAGGAGCCATATAGGACAAAGGCGAGAATAGCTCTTCGCAAACACAAAAACACCGTTTCTCCCTCCTGGTGCTGTGCTCTAGCAGCCCATTTTATAGTTCCCAGCGCTTCATCATATTAGAGCCTGCATATTTGCCCGCCGGGTGTCGAACCGGCATTTTTGCGGGTTCGGTTCGTGTTCGGTTCGGGTTCGGGTTCACGCTTTTCGGGTTCAGTTCCGGGTTCGGCTCCACAGTGCCATTCCGTTCCGGTTCGAACCGGTTCGGACCATATTGAACCGGTTCAAACGGGTTCAGGACAAAAAGATTAGAATGCAGATGGGTTTCAGTCAACCTTTCAATGCGTTTTCTTTTTTCTTGCACATCTCTAAAAAAATAAAAAAATGCCAGCACTTGTTTACGAGAACATAGTACTGGGCTAGTTGGTAAGGGTTCATGCTTAAGCAGCGCTGTATACAGGACAAAAGGAATACTGGAGACGACACACACGCTGACTAGCAGCTGGTTGTTACATTCTTGGAAAAGTATATGCAGGCGCTGAGCACAGTGAACAATCCAAAAAACAAAAGAACAAAAATCAAGACTAAAAAACCATACTGTGCATGAATATCATAGTCGAGTCATGACATCTTTTTCAACGAAATTCGAGGACTATATTCCATAGTAGACGGCGCTCCCCTATCTCCTGGACATCACACAGTTGCCAAGAAAGCCTGACTGCTTATCTACGAAACTGATGGATGGTGAATCAACACGCTCATCTGCTTCCATCCTGATCATAAGGGCCTTCACCGTCTCCCTACAAATTCGATCAGGGTGATTAAACAGGAGACTTGTCTTTCTAAGTGTGGAAGCAATGAGCATTTGTTCGAACATCACAGATGGGTGAAAAAAGTAGCGGTGTTGTACAACTTGGCCTTGCATTGCAGCGAGTGCAACGATTTCTCCCCCCAGTAGATACGACAAGTGTCCTGTTTAATAACCTAGTTTACGTTTGTATGGAGTTTGGCCGAGGCCTATGTGATCAGGAATGAAGCAGATGAGTGTGTTATTTCACCATTTATCAATTCGGTAGATAAGGACTCAGACTTTAGTGGCAATTGTGTGAGTGTCGCGAATCGGGGTGACGCGTCCCCGACGGCTGAAGGGGTACGCTTTAGCGTGCAGGTTTGAAGAAGAAAACAAACGAATCAATCAAAACAAAACGAAGTCGTGTTTATATTTTAAAGGAAAGGAGCGAATAAAAGAAAAGAAAACACCAAAAAAAAGCACACTAGACACTCGCACAATACTATAGATAAAAAGGAGAGTCCCAAAAGACGCGGGTTCGATCCCGACCGCGGCGGCTAGAATTTCTTTGGAGGACAAATTCTAGAGGCCCGTGTACTGTGCGATGTCAGTGCATGTTAAAGAACCCCAGGTGGTCGAAATTTCCGGAGCCCTCCACTACGGCGTCTCTCATGCCTGAGTCGTTTTGGGACGTTAAACCCCATAAACTGAACTAAACTAAACTAAAAAGGAGATTGTTCACCGGATACAAAGCGTCCCAGGTGGAGCGGGAATGCCTTGCAGGCAGCAAGGACGCGGGTTGGAGACTTGCGATGCGTCGCTGGCATTGCGTCTAGGGAAGCGATGGTAGAGAGGCAGGAGGTGAGGAACGCAGATGCACACGGGAGACGCTGACGAACTCATGTCAGCCGCCCCCAAGAACTGGGCAGCTGCAGCAGGAAAATCGTAGCCACGTCCTGTTGACGGCGTTGCAAAACACCGTACGCTTCTGCAGCCTATCCAAGGAAGCCTTGGCAGCAAGCACCCTCAATCCTTCTGCTGCCTCTTCCGACTTCGAAAGGGTCGCAGTAGGCCTGGGTCGTTGATTCAAGGGAAGTCCACGGCAGCACAGACCCGAAGTCTGACTGCTGCCACCTCCACGCTTGAATGGCACTGAATGGTTATGCGTCGATGATCCAAGGGAAGTCACTGGCAGCTCGGACCCAACATCCGACAGCTGCCATTTCCACGCTTGAATGGGACTCGATGGTCTTGAGTCGATGATTCAAGGGAAGTCACTGGCAGCTCAGACCCAACGTCCGACAGCTGCCACTTCCAGGCTTCAATGACCAGACTTGTGGTGCGGTGTCTTCCTCTACACCTCGGTTTGCTGACACGTCAGCCCTCCACTCCTCGTGCCTGCCTTGCGCACACCATTCGCACGCGCACACGGGCAACGCGAGGCTGGCAGGCACAGCGCTTCGCTGTCCGACGCACCACTACCGACACGCCGCGTTCCAAAAATCCCTCGACAGTTAAGCGTGCACATCACACAATGTCCCTCCTTCTGTAATTTTTTTTCTCAGAAGAAACTGCCGTTAGTGCACACAACACTTGTGTTCATGTGGTAAACATACCAGTTAGACTTCGCTGAAGTCCACGAAGGCACTGTACACAGTCTCACATGGATGCACACGGAAACGCGCACACAGGAAACATGAGGTCAAACATTACACATTTGTCAAAAGGCAAAATAAAAACCATACGAAACATCAGACAGAGACTTTAAACACGTCTATACCATACAGGTTAATATGTACACATCGAACAATCCATGACCGGAGAACGAAGGAAGAAGAAAAAGAAACCACAAGCTCTACCACACTGCATTTACTCAAGTTGCAAACACCGGACAGGAGCACTGTGTGTACATTGGGCGTCACCCTCCGGTAACTCACAAACGATATCTTAGACCACGGTCTCTTGGGACACACGCTCTTCGTACCGTTTGAGCATATTGATATGGAATAGCTTCTTAGAGTGCCCCAAGTCGATCCAATATTCCAAGTCATTGTTTTTGCCGGAAACTACGAATGGACCTTGCCACTGCATCAGAAGTTTATTGTGGCTACTAGGCAAAAGGATGAAGGCACGATCTCCAACACTTAAATGCCGTTTTTTGCTATTCCTGTCATAGTATTTTTTCTAATATTTCTGGGCGCGCAACAAATTTTGATGTTCCGCACTCACACTTTGCTCGAGGCGCTCTCTTAAATCAAGAATGTACCCATATGTCGTCTTTTTCTCTTCTCCCAGCTCTTCCCTCGTCCAAAGCTCTCTGAGGACTGCGAGCGGTCCTCGCACATGTCCGCATATCAGCTCAAAAGGAGAAAACCCTCGACTTGCCTGTGGCACCTCCCTGTATGCAAAGAGAAGCGGAGAGATATAACCATCCCATGTTCTGGGCTGCTCTTCACTGAGCTTCCGTAGCATCTGCTTCAGTGTGCCATTAAATTTCTCCACCATCCCATTGCACATTGGATGGTAAGGGGTCATGCTGAACTGTTTCACCGCCAAGAGGTCATTGAGCTCTCTCATCATTTCCGAAGTGAAACAGGAGCCCTGGTCACAGAGGATCTCTCTCGGAAAACTTATTCTTGAAAACATCTCCACCAAACCTTCTGCCACGGTTGCTGAATCTACCTTTGGCAGAGCCACGGCGTCGGGATACCGCGTGGCGAAATCGAAAATAGTGAGAATATACCTATTCCCTTTCAGCGATGTGGGCGACAGCGGGCCGATAATATCGACAGCGACCCTATCAAAAGGAGTGTCGATAAGAGGCATGCGTCTTAACGGAGCTTTCCCTACTTTGCCTTTCGGACATGTCCTTTGGCAGGTGTCGCACGACCTGCCATATCTTTTAATCTCCTCCTGCACTCCTGGCCAGTAAAATACTTCCAGAACTCGATCTGCAGTCTTCTTAATGCCCTGACGCCCCGCCAACGGGCTATCGTGGGCACGCCTTAACACCTGCGATCTGTAAGACTTTGGAAGTGCTACCTGTCGAACCTCTCTGCCAGAGGCGAGATGATAGAGGTGCTACAGCACACCGTTTTCGGCACAATACGAGTGCGAACTGCCGTGTTTACCATGGAACACCTTTCCTATTTTCAGCCAACACCCCTTCAATAAACCATCCTGTCTTTGCTTCTTTTCTAACTCCTCCTTGGTGAACTGCATGGGACCGACGCTTAAAGCAGTATTTTCCCTACTTCTTCCACAAGCTTCCCTTCCAGCCAATACTACTTTTAGGCCCTCGCACTCGTCATTTTCGCATGCTACCTTGTCACTGACCATGCCAGGACGTAGTTTAGCAACGGGCCTTGATTTTTTCCAATTAATATCTGGATTTGACGGCTCACGGGCCTCTGGTATATTTCCAATTAGGACATCGTACAATGGTGTCTCCATGCACTTCACCGGGGCCGTTCCAGTGAAATAAGGGGAAGCCATATAGACTTCTGCCTCGGGAACTTCCAACCTACTGCCATCAATGAGGAACATAGATCTCGAGCCGGGGAGAGCTGAATCAGGAACAAGGGCTCTCCGCACAACCACCGTATTGCTCCCCGTGTCCCGTAATACACGTACGAATAGGCCACGTAACTCTCCCTCTAGGACATGCATGTGTTGTGCGTCTGCAGGATTTTCACGGGCAAGTCCGACCACCATCATATCCTCAGCTGGTTCAAGCATACCTGCTGTTGTGAACATCGCTTCAGGCGCAACACACTCTGGCTGAACACAACAGGACGACTGGTTTTGATTTTCTTGCTTTCTTGAGCACGAACTTACTTCATGCCCTGTTTTCCGGCAATAAACGCAATAAAGCTGTTTTGGCTTTGAGCGACAGTCGGCTGCCTTATGTCCTAGACGATTACAAATGAGGCACCTTACTGACTGTCTGTTTGATGGAGTATCCTTCTCTTTCGGAATGCCCACCTCGAACGGTTCTTTGAACACACACAAGTTTATTTGCCGCTGGGCCTCTAGAAAGTTGTCTGCTGCCTCAGCCATTTTGTCCAGCGTCTTGCATTCTCTTTCTCGCAGGAAAATCGCCAGACGAGTATGGCAGTTCCTCATGGACTGTTCGGCCACCACCAAGTCACGTAAATCATTGTACCTTGTGGCCGTTCCCGACATCTCGACCCACCGATCGAAAATACGAGCAAGCGCGCTGCGTATTGCTTCCCCGTTTCATTATCAAGCGGCTTACTTTAACGAAACCTTTCACGATAACCCTCTGCTGTGAACCGAAAAGGTTAGCGCAGGGCTAGCTCTGCCTTGTAGTAATCCATTGAATATGCTGGAGACAATCGACCGAGCACATGGAGAGCCTCGCCAGTCAAAGACATACTGAGTGATGCAGCCCATTTTTCCTTAGGTCAGCTGTGCCCTTCTGCGATACGCTCAAAACGTTTGAGGTATGCATCTAAGTGATCCCTTCGATCGTCGAAAGGCGGGATCAACTTGTGTGGGCTAACTGCTGCTGAGGGCGCCACCGCAGGTTCTCGATTACCCCCACCAGCTTCTGCGAGCCTTAATTGGAGCTGCAATCTCCGCTCTTCAGCCTCTCCTAGCGACTTTGCATGCTCGCGTTCTGCTTCTGCTTGGCTCTTGGCGTGCTCGCGTTCGGCTGCACGTGCCGCACGTTCCTTCTCCTGCTCAGCGGCAACCCACGAACGCAGCTCGGAGTCTCTCAAACCCAACTCTTTGCCTAATTCAACCAATTCCTTCATCGTTGTCATCGTTTTATTTCACGGAACCACGAAAGAAAAAAAAACGGCTTCGTCCTGTCGCAGACGCCAAATTGTCGCGAATCGGGGTGACGTGTCCCCGACGGCTGGAAGAGAACGCTTTCGCGTGCAGATTCGAAGAAGCAAACACACGAATCAAACAATACAAAACGAAGCCGTGTTTATACTTTAAAGGAAAGGAGCCAATAAAAGAAACGAAAACACCAAGGAAATCACACACTAGACACTCGTACAACGCTACAGATAAAAAGGAGAGTGTTCATCGGACACAAAGCGTCCCAGTGGAGCGACGAAATCAGCAATCGTAGTGCCGAAAGAGACGAGCTGATCGAGTACTTGACCACAGAGTCGACCCCTTGCTCAGAGTTTGAGCTATCACAGTTTTGGAGAAGCAAGGCAGCGACGTACCCAAAGCTTTCTCTTCTTGCCAAGAAAGTGTTAGCCATTCCGGCTACCAGTTCAAGCAGCGAGAGAAATTTCAGCGCTGCCGGGTTCATTATGCAGGAGCGCCGCACTTGCCTCAAGCCGTCATCAATTCACGATTTGTTGTTTTTACATAATAACTTGGAGTGATAACTCTCTACATGGGCTGTGTTTGCCTATACTCACTAATTTTCATCTAGACCATGAGAGCGGAGCATTTTAAAAACATTGAAATAAACTGATTTCCCTTAAATTATCTCTTACTGTTTCATCGTCACTTAAATTTCAGTTTTGCAGGTCGGGCCGGGCCCGGGCCGGGCCTTAACTCGGGTCGGGCCCGGGCGGGCTTAGGTTTCTTCGGTGTCGGGCCGGGCTGGGCCTCCGCCAGTAGTGTAGGGCTCGGGCCGGGCGCGGGCTGAAATTTGCGGCCCGTGCACAGCTCTACTACCTCATGCCAGGCCCACCGGTAAAATTGGGCACTTTCGCTTCTGAGCCGGTTTCGCTCGGGACGATCGCTCCCCCGCCCCATTTCTTCTACCGATTAGAGAGGTCGATTGCTGCCCGTTGCAACCATTCTTCTCCCGATTATAGCCCGTCGGTGCACGGCATTTTTCGCCCATCAGACTAGAAAATCAAGCTGTGATGCAGGCCAGGAGAGGTCTTTTGGGCCATCGCAGGTATTACGCGGCAACATAAGGAGCTCGTTCAGCTGAAATTCCGTGGTCGCCCGTCGTTAGCCAAAAAGACCCAAAGTTCTTGTAATGAGAAAATATAACAAGAAAATAGTCGGAATTTGGGTTCGAACCCAGGCCCACTGGGTGGAAGGTGGGCACGCAACACATATCCCACGAAGTGTTTTTTTTTTTTGCTCTTTATTGCCCATAGGCTACGAAGGGTCGTTGGTTGAGGCGTATTTTAGGGGCACCCAGTAAACGCGTTTTAGGGTGTATGACTTAGTAACGCATGTCTGGAATGTGTTCTGCTCTTATTCTAATGAAAACAACAAAATAATATGCTGCTTATGTGTCGGCAATTGCACGGAACAAAAAGACAGTGTTATGCTGCCCTTTGTACTCAACCGAATGATGTGTATGTGTTTGAAGTAGCTTAGTAAGTCATCCACTGTAACTTAGATAGAGATTGATGATTCGTAACTGACAATATTTATTGTAATCTACGATAGTGCTTGGTAACGTGGCTGCGGATTGTAAAAGCTGAGAAATTAGAAACACTAGGAAAAAAAGAAGAAAAGAAGAAATAGGCGCCCCCTAGAATCTCATAGAGCGGAGATTTTATGTCACGTGACTTGAAAAGATAATAACGTACAAAAGTAGGCACGTGAAAGCCAGGCGTCAAAAGACGCTTGACCCTATGCGTGTGCAAGATCACTATTGTGAATGTATTATCAGCAAGAAATGAAACGCGAACAAGGCAACTGAACCACGGACAGCAAAATACGCAGCTCTTAGCCAGGGGAAGCTGAATACTAGCTACTATTTTATTTTCGAAGGCGCGAAGACTTTTCTTTAGAAGTGTTATTCAACCTCGCTAGTATTTCTCATCCAGGAGCTAATCCTTCGGCTTTATTGTGTTGCCACCGACGTTTTCTTGTTCGCGTTTCATTCGTTGCTGATAGTACCTCAACCCTTTGGTATTTCAGTCAGTAATGTTATGCAAATCTGCACCGCAACAGTGTTCTACCTCTGGTGTGCAAAGAGGTTGCTGGCATAAACATAAGCTCGGACGATTCCAATGCTAGCGTTATCATCCTTCCTCATTTACGGCACATTCCGCAGCATCAATGCGAGATGTTTGTTGAGGACCTTGAGCTGCTCCCTTAGGACGCTTCTCGCTGATTGCTCTCGCACGTATGCACCATATGCCTCCGTAAACAAAGATTATCAATGATAAAACTCTAGTCATGTTATCGTGAAGGACAAGACATGTCGGTGTGTAACTGAAAGAACATTATGCGATATTTCCTCCATCTGAGACGCTGAGACCCCATCTACGCTGTAGAATCTGCAAATGGCTGGTTAAATAAATACGGTGAACTTCTCTAAACTTGGCTTTGACTCCGAGCATATAATCGAAGCGGAGCCAATAATTAGACAACGGACTGATTTGAAATGCGGACTTACATCTTAGCACCACGACGTCGCCGTCATAAAATCGTTCACCGTCGCGGCCGTCACCGCTCAAACGTCAGTAAATGTTATTGTTCACCGCTCTCACCACTCACGTCTTTCGGAGTGAAGTCCTTCACCACAGAGTCAGGAACGGTAGGGTTGCACCTTCCTTGCACTCGACGTACGCGTAGAATGGCGTTGTCACCTTCGATCATGGATTGCATAAGGAAACACTGGGAAATGGGCAAAACACTGCATGGCACAATGTTAACGAGGACGAGCGAGTGCCACCGGGTGTTCTTGCGGCTCCTTTCGTCGCCTCACCCTCAACTGAACCGCAGGAGAGAAGAAAAACCTGCCACAAAGCAACTCGGGTAAGGCGGAAGAGTAATTCTGCATGACGTCAACGCTAAGTGACCGGACAAAGTGAACAAGTAGTAGAATCGAAGTCTCGTCGCCACTTCATGGAAGCGTCCCGTGGTACGGTGGGCGGGAAGGCGGCTTAAATTGTTCAGTAGTGGGTCCTAGAGGGAGCACCTTCTAGCAGTTTCGGGGAAGGGGAGCTTGGAGGGACAGGAGAGAGACATGGAGGAGCCCTCCGAGAAGACAACCGATAAACAAATAAACCGGCCATAAGCAGGTTTTTTTGTTGCGAAAACACCGCAGAAAATCAGGCCAAGCGGTTGGTGAGGCGAAATGAAAAAGCTTGAAAAACAAATTCTGCGAAGACGCGACACTCCTGTGACGTTTCTGCCGCTGTTTTTTGCTTCTGTTTTGTTCTCTCGAAGGCTGTATGACTCTTCGCTAACCTGAACCGTTGCCCTTCAGGAAACACCCCAAGCTGCCGGTTCCGTTCAGTTACCTCTTCTCGTTCGTCAATAGAAACGTCTAGGGCGATTTTTGATCAATATCTCTTCCTGACAGAGTGAAAGGTGGGGTCGTGTCCGATTCTGCGTGTTATCTGCACTTTGAGGAGTTGCCTTATCAATGGGCGGTCACTTGTTGAAGAAGAATCGGAAAGAACACCTGCACAAAACCAGAGAATTTGCTTTGTCTTCATCGACGCGTGGCAACAGACCGCGGCTACCGGACATTAAGAATGTTACTGCAATGAATGACGACACTAACAAAGCTTCTTCATCATCTGTCGCAGTCGCCGGGGGGCCGCTATATTCATCAATCAGTAGAGAAGGCAGTGCGCGAGTATCAAGAAGCTCGTAATCCATGCTATTCGCATGTAGTAAACATTGTCTGTAGTTTTTCGCAGTGCTATTTAGCAGCCGCATAACTCTGTTCTGATATCTGGTAGCATTTTTATTTACCACGGCACTCGAGCACTAAACGCAGATACAGACTATAGAGCAAAACTTGTCACGCTGGCTATACGCCCGTTCTTTTCTGGTAACGCATTATAGCTCAGGAAACCGCATGAAGACTGCCTCCACTGCCATACCTATATAGCCGCACACTAATAACGCGTGTGAATACAGATCAGTAGTAGAGGAGCGTAGACGGGACTCACCGATCATGCGGCTCATCCAGGCTCAGTAAAGCAACGCAGTCTTCAGCGTTGCCTTTCCAGATGACAAGATGCTGTAGCGCTGCCTTTTTTCGTGGCTTTACCCGTTCAAACTCACGATTGTTGACAGGGTGTAATACTCGTCGTTGGCTTCCAAAACACACTTCTGTTCTCCACACATGTACGCTGCACGAGCACTCAAACAATGCCATGAAAAGCCAAATAATACAAAATGTGATGCGACGTTCGAACTGTCATGGCGCCGACGGCTGTGGTTTTTTCCTTCGTTTTGCTTAGTTTAAAAACTACAACCTACAAACCCGCGTTTTATTACTAATATTTAAATTGTGTTCACAACAAAAAACTTATAAATTTTTAAGTTTATTTTTTCATTAATTACGAATACCAAAGCGCTTTTAGATACTTTTCCTGGCATGTCGTTTGTAGAAGCTGCTATCTTGTTATCCCATCATCCAGACTTAGGGTGCCCCGGATGTCCTAGCAGACGACGCTGTTGACGGAATGCAATTTCGTTTGATGCCAGCTAAAATCACTTAATTGCGACAAAAATGGCGAAGAAATTCACCGTATCTCAAGCTCGTGGATATCAAGGATATGTTCGGCGCGAACGGTAGATGGAGAGCAGCAGCGATGCATTACTTTGAGCGACACTGGCATGCTTGACGGAGATCTACATGAAACTAAGAGTTTAATTTTGACCCGTACAAGTGGATTACATTGATATCAACTGCGTTACGAAACTAAGACGATACTTGCGTCATACTTTAGCTCATATGCAGCAGCGGCTCGCACTCGCCGCATCCTGTTCGAGTGTACTTTCACCAGCAAGAGCCCACACGGAGGCCGATAGAAGAAACTGCGTGTTCGAGTTCAGATTGCTCCAAGAAATACGAGCAGCTTACTTTTGCACGTACTAGAATTCAAGTTCTCAGCCAGTGCGTCACGAACGGTGATGATGGCGTCGAGGACGCGCTTAAGAATTGCCTTAACGTGACCGCAACGCAGCCGGTATCCCAAGCATATGCGTGCTAAATGTTGTTCACCTGTACTGCAAACGTGCACTCAGTCACAGGTCAGCCGCTGGCTGCTCGATTTGCCAGCCTTGCGAGTGCAAGTCGCAAGCTGCTGAGCCAATCTGTGAGCGAGCTAGGTGTGAGGAACAGTGTCGTGGAGCTGCTGCCTGATCGCAAGCGACTGCTGGTCGCATGCCCTTTGCAACTTGCAAGTGTGAATGGGCCTTCAATGCACGTCTTAAGTAGCGAGTCGCAGAGTTCGCGCGAGTTAATTCAGCCCCTTATTCACGGAGAGGGAGCCCCGAACAAGTACATCCTCATGGGGAAGTCACTCACTGACCGAATTCTTGCGGCGCGACTTCATATCGCAGAACTCGTCACCCAATCCTTGGCGTCGCGGGGTATAACGCCACGTCAACTGACAAATATCCGGGTTCTTGCTCCTACGTGAAATTATAGCGAAGGCGCGAGGCTACGGTCAACGCGCGTGCCCTTTCCAGGCGTCCGTGGTCAAACACGCTGATGGCTGTATTTGGACTTGGGCTACGTACGCAGTTCTCAATATTTAGCGAGATGGTAGTGTCACTGTCATGAAATTTTCAGTGGAGGAAATGAACGAAGTCGTAGACATAATTTTTTTATTTCATGATAAGCAGCATGCGCCTCTATAAAATTGAAACGTGGAAACTTGATATGGGAGTCGCCTTGATCATTTATACAGACAACAGGTCGTGCGTGCATATACATACATGCTGCCTTTGTTATAGCACGACGATTACTGCGAGTAATTTTCCAGCTTTTTCGTGATCATGCGAGTTACTCTCATTACGCTCGTACGTCGTTAGGCGAGGCGTATATGTGCCCTTAGCCTTTTTTTCCCATGTGGTTGTGGGTATACAGTATGTTATATGGTGAACGCACTCGTCACAGCAGCCAGTAAGACACTGACCTTCGGTGGCGCCATTCGCCGCGCTCACGGCGTCTGGCGTGCAGACGCAGCTTGCCGCCACCGCAAGCACGAGCGCATTCACAGCTGCTGCCGTCTTTATCGCTGGTGCATTAGAGCTTTCTGCATTAGGGCGCGCGAGCGGCGCCTCTCCTCCCCACCATTTCTCGTGTGGGTGGCTAGATCTCGGGAAGCGAGTTGCAAACTCGAGTGGCGTTTGTGAATTAACAGTTCATTTTCCTCGATGGTCGTCGCCAATCGACCAGAGCAATTCGCATCGTCTTCGCGGCTCGTCACAGTGAAAGCGATTTAACACGCCATTGGTGAATGTCAGCCTATCGCTATTACACGACGGCGCAACAGAATTTCAAGAATTTTGTTGCAAACCACACTTACCATCGACAGCAATCTGTCGCACGACGCATGCCTCGCCAGGTATCTGACGCGATACAGAACCCACGACAGCTATCTGTCGCAAGACAGAGCCCACAACAAGCTGTTGTCTCGCGCGACAGATCACACGACAGGCACTTTTGTCGCACGAAAATAAGTGTGCTAGAAGTCTGTCACGCTACAGAACCCGCAAAAAGCAACTATGTTGAGCCACGCAGGCCATATGTCGTGGCATATTCATATTATGGACCAGCGCAAAACGGACAATGGATCAACGAAAGAGAAGACGACACGGGCGCTGTCTAGCAACTGAAATTTTATTGAAAAACTACGTGAAATATGTAAGGTACGAAACAAAAACAACCAAAAATTAGAACCACATCGAAGATTACACAGCAGAAGTGCGACAGTTATCAAAAAAGGCTATCTCGTTTCTCTGCAACGCCACGGATGGTTTAGCAACACACGTGTCAGTGTTCTTAGCGATGCAATAAGCTTCAAAGATCTCCCTGCCTACCTGATTGCTGCCGTAGTACTGGATCTCAGTATTGTGCAAGTCAGCCAGGTAAGGGACGTCACCTTGATGTTTGCAACCGCGGCAATGCTGGATGCAGGGGATTTCTTGATGTCGAGCGAATTGTCGTGCTCTTTCAGCCTGATGGTAATGCACCTTCCCGTCTGGCCAAAATAAACCTTTCCGCAAGACAAAGGAACCTTATACACGACGCCTTTTTTGCAGTTCATGAACTTTTCACCGTGTGACACTGTGCACTGGCGAAAATCCTTCGTGGATGACGCTGGCTCCAGCTTCTTGTGCACCACTGCGCGCACCTTCCCAACTTTATGTTCGGCAGAGAACACCACCTGCACATTCTGTCGCGCGGCGATCTTCTTCAGGCGATGTGAGACACCGTGTAGATATGGGATGCACACGACCTTCCTTCGTTCCTCTTCCTGCTGCCCGGGAGGGGGAGGTGCCGCCTTTATCTTCAGCTTGCGCAACATTTGTTCTGCAGTTTCTAGAGAGCGCCCGTGTCGTCTTCTCTTTCCTTGATCCATTTGTTTTGCGCCTGTCCACAATATGAATTACTTCCAATTTGCCCAGCAAATCGCTTGGCATGACTCTCTCTGTCGCACGACAGCACCTGCGACAGAAACCTGTCGTGCGACAAATCCTTCGACAGGCGCCTCCTCAGCACGACAGAATACAGGAATGATGACTGTCGTGCGACAGAACCCAACACAAACACCTTTGTCATGTGAAAGAACCCACGACACGAGGTTCTGTCGCACGACACAACGCACGAGAACAGAGCTTGTCTCGCGACACAAAATTTTCTCACGCGACAGATGCGCGACAGAAAATCCTGTCGTGCTTTCTGATCGGGAAGAAAGGGTCTTAAACCTAGGAAGCCTCATTTATCTTGAGTTTTCGACCCTGGCTATTCTCCTTGAGGTAGGAAAAGCTTATGACCGCAGCCTTCTAATCTATGTCCCAAATAGTACGCAAGCCATGGATTTACAGAGCCATCTTTACAAATCGGTCACTTTTTCATATGCGATCGTTCGATTCGAGTGAGGTTAAATACCAGTTCAAGCCCGTAAAGGGCTGTACCGTGACGTGTGCCTCAGTGGAGAGCTCTTTCTCCTACACTGCTCTGCCTTGTAAGGGCTCGTTTTCCTGAGGCGTTGAAAATTCATAGGCAGGTCCGTCGTCTATATATGCAGACATTTGTGTTTGCTTTAAAGGCTACCAATCAAGCTATTACCCTTGATACCTCGAGAGACACCTTCTGCTCAGTATTATCTTCTAGATGTGGGATTTTCTTTATCAATGGACAGGTATGGCTTAGTCTTGCTTCAAGGTGTTCGAAGACATTATGCACGGTTGGAGAGAGACCTCGGCAGCTCATGCATTCGCCAATATAATCACTTCCACATTTTTGGAATTGTTCTTGACTCCCGTGTACAGTGGCGCTGAGCTGTAGACTGTTGTCTAATTCCTTTCTTCACGCCTTGAGGTGATCCGTAAAAATTCGGGGGATAAATGGCGAAAACATCCTTCCGCCAATGGCCTGGCTTTATGAAGCCCAAGTGGTGGTAGGCAGAAGGTACAAACTATCTTTAATATCTCTATCACTTTCACAGTTTAAACGTGCTGGAGTTTAGTACCGAAACAGCCTTAGGAGAGCGCTTGAACTTCCGGAGCAACCAAGTTCTGTATGGATCACCATCTAAACCTCTTAACATTGTGGCTACACAAAGGGTATCGCAGAGCCTGCTTACATCAGAGAGGCGCTAGCGGGACGAACTGTTCTGAGGTCGTCGAAAAGAGACCTGAGTGCCGGGCTTACTCAGCATTTAACACACTTAGTGCCCTAGGTCTTAACGTTCGGAGGCAAAGTTAGCGGTTAAAGGCGCCTTCGACAATTGAGACTCCACTTTAAGTTCACCATTCCTCAAGTTCCCGCTAAGCGGAGTACTTCTCTGGTGGAAATGCGTTTGCTCGTACTCGAGCATTTTGAAACACAATATGCTCGGCATGTCTAAAATTTCACTCATGGTTCTGTGGACAAGGTCAGCGGAGGTAGGGCCACGTCACTTCCTATTCTATTGCTGAATATTCCCTCCTCCATCCACCTTACTCGAGCCGTGTCCTCCGCAAAGGTTCAAAGCGTAGTCATTGCGGAGCCCTTGAGGGGGCTAATGTTTTGTCCTGCTCGACCTGTTTTCATCGTGACATATTGAAAATATTTCATTCAGAAGCTAGGACATGGGTTCTTATCTGATGTGTTGTCTCTTAGCTGTCTGCACGTGGTGCAGAATCTGCACAACCGAGGCTACTCTATACGCTTCCACTGTGTGCCCCCGCACGTAGGCTCCTTGGGCAACGAAGTGAGGCAAAAATACGCCCATGAAGCGCTTGCCGTGAATACATTGAGAAATGCACCTCCCTATGGCAAGAGGTGCTTCAAAGAAGGGGTCCTAGGCCATTTCAGTTCTCTCTGGTGTCCGCCTAAGCAAACGTGTGTGACAAATAGACTAAAAAGACCTGAAGCTAGAACGATACGGCTCGTACCCCAGCGAAGATGCATAAGACCAGCCTTCCATCGTCTACGCTCGCATCCGCTTCATGTTATGCGAACGGTGGTGTACAATATTATCTCATGTGGTGCTGAAATTTCAGCGACGAGATATGTGTGTTTATCGCTCTCCTAAAGAAGGTAGGAGCGTCGCACGGTTTATTTGCACAATTAGTTTAGCATGGAGGACACCACTCACGCAGAAAGTAGGTTTCCCGTCTTCTAAAGTTTCTGCCAGACTGTGACGGACTGCAGAAAGTGACAGCATCAGTCGATAACTCTCGTGGCGATGGAGCGCATGCCTTTATCGATCTGCCAGCTAACCGAACTGAGCTCAAAATTGCCGGTTTTAATTACCCTCTGTGTGTCACTACTGCAGAGCAATTACCAGCAGAACAATAGCAAGGCTAATCCCACCAGCTGCTGACAACCACCTTAACCACCAGCGCCTCACAAGCACAGTGATGAAAAGAAAAATAGCATCGTGAGAACCGCTCCCTGTATCTACGAATCCGCTATGCTGCCTAAGATAACATCAGCTGGCTGCCGATTGGAGTGATTTCTTCAGCTTGATTTCAGCTACCATGTACCCCAACTTCAATAGAATGCTCTCCTGTTTCGCGTTGTGATTAAATAAAAGCGCGCAGCCATGCTTGCAAATCGAAGCCTTTCTTGAGCAGGACAACATCACTGCTGTCGACAGCAGAGGAAATTCAAATCAACAACAGCATTTGTGAAGAATGAACAGTAGAAACTAGGACGGTTATATGTTTCAAGGGATGGTAATTGTTCCTTCAAAGGGATCGTTAGCAAGGCAGTTACTTCATCTTCCAGCGCTCTAATTTCCTAAATCTCTTATTGCTGTTTATCCTAGTTGATTCGACAAAGCTCTACAATCACTCCACGACCGCATAGAAAAAAATTACCCGCGGCAATTAAGTACCGCAATAACTTGTGAGCATTGCAATTCTATACGAATTTCGTTCTAAATATCTGCCAGTTCTATTTAATTTCTGTTCCAGTTAAGTTGTAATCAATTTCTATTCTATAACTTTTTAGTTTGTACAGTTGTAAGTACAAGTACTGACTCTTACTGGTTAGCATTTCGCATTTTGTAGCCTTCGATGACGTCACTACATTTCGACCAAAGTATTGCGAGTTTCGAAACACTATTATTTTGGGCAACAACAGGATTTCGTGTCGTTAACCCGTCTAATGCTTGCGCATCGATGCGCATAAACTTGCAATAGACAATGACCGGTACTTGCTGGGATAATAGCAGTCAACATAAAGCAGAATTCTGCAACAGTTATCAACTCCACGAACACCGGATGTAAGTTTCAAGTGCTTCAATTACGTATAAAAAAAAACGAAAATTTTCAGCAGAAATAGGATAACAAGCGTCAATGCCTCTCAGCCTCATCCATTTGAGCGGCTCCCATTAACTTTTTTTCCTTTCAAGCTCACAGAACACAGCCCAGATGTTCCGGATGTGTGTTCGGCCGAAAAAACAATCCGGTCGTTAAGCTTCGTATTGCTCAAAGTCCGGAGTGGTAAGCCAAGCGTTCCCCTAACTTGTTATGAGTTATTGTGCAAAATTTGCTCATTTCACGTGAGCTACTCTGGCCGGTATAGCGGCTTGATTGCCTTGACGCTGCCAGTAAAACTTACCCCTAATGTTGTCGGCCTCACATGAAACACCTATCTTTATGTCGTTTCCTGTATCCTCAGTATTTTGTTTTTATTCTGTGCTGACAGGCCGGATGTGACATTCGCGTAAAAGAAATCTCGGCCGTGGTGCTCAAACACGCATCCTCATGTACCTGGTAAGCATCAGAATTTTCGTCTCTTTAGCTACGCCCAGTTCGCTGTGCCAGGAGCCCTATTTTGAGGCTCCTAATGAAAGCAACACTCATAAAATCATGCGAGAGGCTGTTAATAACACCCATGGGTGCGCTGTTGTCGTAAATATTGCAGCTTCGTCACATCAAACCCTGTTTTCAACTGCGACGCGAAAGAGTATGCGATAGGACAAAGCAAATAGAAAGCTGGGTCTTTTAAATCCGTAACGCACGATCAGGAAGACGTGGTACCTAAGGAGAGTATGAAGCTTTTACGCAGTCTTGACACACACCCTGCATCAGCGTTAATCACGTGGTGAAGGTAAAAAATGGTAGGTTTTTAACGTAGTTTGCCGAGAAGACGTGCAAAATCCCCTGTTTAGCCTGGTTGACTCATGATTTTCCCTCGCTAGGACATCGACAAGTCTGACGAGGATATTAGACCTTCGTTAAGATCTAATCGAGGTTAATCTGATATGATCTGCTTCCACGGCAGATGAAAGTTGCTGAAGACGACGATGTGCAATGCACAGGAGGAGAGTGTGTTGACTTGAACAGGTGTGACAGCTTCCTCAAAAGTTTATTATTGAAACCGGTAGATTTTTGCATAAACTTCTCGATGCCTTTACTTTTCTCTCAAAATTATATTATTCTGAATATCACTTTAAAATGTAAGCAAATAAGGGAAGGGGAATGAGGGGCTCGTTATAAATATGACAGAAGCCAACAGCCACAGAAACCAAGGGGCACAGGGGATTTTTTTTTAATTATTTATTTTATTTGTGGTGTTGATAAATTTAGAACATTACTGAATATGTTATCGCTTAATGCTAATTGATTAGAAAAGCAGAAGAAAAAACAACGACATGCCGCCGGTGGGATCCGAGCCCACGACCTCCGAATTACGCGTCCGGTGCTCTACCTCTGAGCTACGGCGACGGCTGTCAAATCTTCTGCTTTCGGGGGTATTTATGTTTACATGTAACCTAACCTTGAGAGTGTTCATCAGCGCCACCCACGTTCATAAGCGGCGGACGTGGAACGTCCTGACTTACCGCAGGTGTGACGTAGAACGTCATCGAACGAAGAGGGTGGAAGCTGCGTGAGAACCCTCTTATGCTTCCTATGGCGTCAAGGCTGCCAGAACCGAGGCCCTCGCTAAGCAATTAAGCAAATAAGGGAAGGGGAATGAGGGGCTCATTATAAATATGACAGAAGCCAACAGCCACAGAAACCAAGGGGCACAGGAGATTTTTTTTAATTATTTATTTTATTTGTGGTGTTGATAAATTTAGAATATTACTGAATATGTTATCGCTTAATGCTAATTGATTAGAAAAGCAGAAGAAAAAACAACGACATGCCGCCGGTGGGATCCGAACCCACGACCTCCGAATTACGCGTCCGGTGCTCTACCTCTGAGCTACGGCGACGGCTGTCAAATCTTCTGCTTTCGGGGGTATTTATGTTTACATGTAACCTAACCTTGAGAGTGTTCATCAGCGCCACCCACGTTCATAAGCGGCGGACGTGGAACGTCCTGACTTACCGCAGGTGTGACGTAGAACGTCATCGAACGAAGAGGGTGGAAGCTGCGTGAGAACCCTCTTATGCTTCCTATGGCGTCAAGGCTGCCAGAACCGAGGCCCTCGCTAAGCAATTAAGCAAATAAGGGAAGGGGAATGAGGGGCTCGTTATAAATATGACAGAAGCCAACAGCCACAGAAACCAAGGGGCACAGGGGATTTTTTTTAATTATTTATTTTATTTGTGGTGTTGATAAATTTAGAATATTACTGAATATGTTATCGCTTAATGCTAATTGATTAGAAAAGCAGAAGAAAAACAACGACATGCCGCCGGTGGGATCCGAACCCACGACCTCCGAATTACGCGTCCGGTGCTCTACCTCTGAGCTACGGCGACGGCTGTCAAATCTTCTGCTTTCGGGGGTATTTATGTTTACATGTAACCTAACCTTGAGAGTGTTCATCAGCGCCACCCACGTTATTCGTCGTTATTCAACCAGCACCGCTTTGTTTCCTCCATTTTCATTCATGGTTTTTTTTCACAGATTCCTCTATTTATATTTCAGAGCCGCTTTCGATAAACCAGGATGAGTTTTTTCCTGTTTGGATTGGCACCAAGCCCTGGCCAATACCCCACCGTGGGTATGTACCATCGTTTTTGAAGCAACAACAACGCGAGACGTGATCGGCTGCGGCGATAGCAGAGTGCTCTCGTGCCGTGGTCATCGAAGCTGATCAGTTCGGGCCACCACGGGTTCAAATCCAAGCAGCGGCAATATTAGTTTATTTATTTTTAAAAATATAAATTATCCGCTCATATCTGAAGTTTCTTACGCAGCATGATTGCTCGGTGGCCTGTACTCTACATAGCGCAACCATTGTATAGCCAACCTCAAACATTGTTTTCGGGACCCTTTAAGCTCCGCATTTAACCCGACAGCATTATTGAATACTGTCAGTGGTTCCTCTCGTCCACGCAGACAAGGTGACTGCTTCGTTTTTCACAGTACCAATCATCATGTGACAGACCACACGACATTCAAAGAAAGTCCCGCTATAACCAAACCGTACTCACTTGCCTCCGTGGTCTGATAAACAAACAAAAATTGGGTAGGGTTCAACCCGGTTGAACTTAGTTTACAGAGCGTAAGCCTGGTTAGGCATGGTGGGGAACGCTTTTCTGTAGTTTCAATTTATTACATATCAATGACTTGATTTGGTTGTCGCTTGATTAAAGAGAAGACGACCATAAGAATCATCAGATTCCATCAGCCGTCTAATATGCACAGCAGAAGCACTGATTCCAGCGCGTGACTTCTCCATGGCTTCCTGCGAACGTCAAGCAACGCTTTGTAGCTTTTATTACCTTATCAGGTGAACGATGAGCAGCGTAGTTCCGCCCAACTGCGAGGTGAGCGTTGAATCACCTTTTTCAACGCAGCTGCGAAGGCGAACGACCGCCGCCAGATCCGCGCGCCGCAGCTGCACCTAGGAACGATGAGTCGCACGGTATGACGTCACAGCCACATCCTGCTCCGCCGCTTGACGGTCATTCCTCGCATCTGCATGGCCTTGAGGTTTTGCATGGGTGGAGTAGAGTTTTCGCTCTAAAAAGTGACTGCGTGGTCAAGCATTAGCGTGCCTGACTCGAAACCCCAGACCCAGTGGTTCGATTTCCGACAAATGAACCCGGTTTTCTTTTGAGCGAACTTCATATATATTTATGCTTACATTTTATAATGACATTCGAGTTATTTTGCGACTTTCCAATGACCAGATTTCAATGTTTTCATAACTTCTGAAATGCGCCGCTCTCCGTGTGACGTAGTGACCTTATCGACCAATCCGGACAACAACGACAACGCCGACGCAGGATTTTCCTCTGTACGGTATTCCTTACGCTTTCAAGTTAATGACCGCAACGAGATCCTGTGCAACGCGTCACGATGCACATCTGCGACCGACGCTGACACTGTTGCCCGCAGCCCGGCGCTGTGCAGGCTCGAGGCACATTGCTTTCTATAAGGTTACTCGATTTAGGCACTGAAACGAAATCCTCGTTATCACTTAGCTTGTGATCCATAGGCGTCAAAGCTTCTTGCCTAACTCTGTGTTGGGTTGTTTTCTTTTTCTGTCAGATACCTCGTCAAGTGGTTTCAGCTGCACTAAAACCATGAAGGAAACGGCGAGGCTTCTAGTTTCTGACGTTTGTTCTCTTCTTGCCGATGGTAAGTCTTCACAAACAGCGCCTAAATTAATTCTGTCGAATTTTTCCTGCGGCGGAAATACAAAGCCTGGGAAATAACCCCACGCAAGTATTGGTGTGATTCTGCGCTCGCACAACCCTATGCCCGAGCCTATATACTATGTACAGCGTAGTCTTCGAAGTAAAATCCTCTCTTATAAAGTGATTATTACAAGCGTGTAATTTGTCTGATGTAGCAATAAGTCCACGCCTCATGTTTAACATATTACTCCTCTCAATAATATTTTCGTTCCCCAATCGCCACCGAGTTCCGTGAAATCAAGTGTTATTTAATCTCATAGTGACCACGAGAAATGCTTAAAAAACTAAACTGAAAATATAATCAATTACAAATTATTCTGAATACGGCAGTAATACGCTAACCAACTGTCCAAACAGTCGAAAACTTCACAGACAGCTTCAGAAAAAAAAATTTTCCTGCTCCCTCCAACCTACATTTCAGGGGTATCAAACACACTGCCCCTTAACTTCGGTGCGTTGAAATTGGGTTGAAACTTACAGGCGACGGTATAGATCACATCACATGCATGCAGGGGGAGAGACAGAAAATGAGAGCAGAACCGACTTCGTCGCTATTTACCTTCCTCTCTTCACATTAGCGTTCGCTGTGTCCCAGTAAATGTATTGGTTGCCATATCACCTCGGGTAGACTGAGACTGAAAAAACAGAGCAATGGGCTTTCACGGATAGTTTAGTAACAAAAGCTACAGTATTTACAACGCCTGTATGGCAGAGCACCGACTCAAATAAAATATTATTGATGCAACACGTGACCGCAATTTTTCAGAAATCGATTCAAATCCACAATATTTGCTGATGACTGTTTCGTCAAGCTTGTTAGTAAAGCAAGTTGCGAAAGTGAAGATCCTTAATTAATTTGCAAGATCACAAAGAAGTCTTTGCTGACCGTAATTTGTCATACGAAAAACCAATTTCAGTAGTAGTAACACTAGTTTCAATCTTTCCTACTGTTCTGTTTCTAGACGTTGTAGCGAGATTTCTTCCCTCAGGTCGGGCTACAAAAACCACTGCCACTCCCGTGGAAGCCGACCGCAACGAAGCAGTCAGCCATGAAGCGGCGAGGCAGCTGAGCTCTGGCAGCACTGCTACTCTTCGCAAGTAGCTTCTGCAGCGCAGAGCACGACTTCCGCAAACATAAGCTGGCTTGAAGGCATCGATGCTGCTTTCATTTCTGATCCACTGTGGTCTTCTTGCCAACATTTGTACAGAGTGACCGGGTTCATTTAGTTCTTCACAAAGTAAAAAACTGCAAAAATGAGAACGCAGCCCACGCGTTTTCTTTTTTTTAGTATACTCTGTTAGGGACAATTTTTAAAGTCACCGTGGTAGATGACTGATTGTGCATTGCATCCCTGGTTGCCTCGCCAGTCTGTCGCATTACTTTGTGGTTAGCAGAGCCCTCTGCCTCCTCATTACGGTGTCAGGGGCACTATAAGCTGTGGGGCTGTGAGGTATAGGAGACCTCCAGAACGCAGCCACACAGCAGCTGTCCGTGAAAGCCTGACGCCTACCTGGTGCTCCTTGCCCTGCTACCTGGCATTCATATCGCGTTGCCCTGTTGGCGTTACCCCGGAAAACCTTTGTGCGACTTGCGGCATAGTTAGCGATATGCACGCCTTCAGTCCGCAATGCGGGGTGTGCGCTAGAATCAGGACTCGCTGCCCTACGGATTAGAGCATGTCGGGCAACGTGCAAAGAATCCGGGCGTGATAAAAACATGCTGTTGCAACGCCGGTTTTAGCAAAGCCCATCACCACGCTGGTAGCGCATGAGGAGAACCGGACGTGGCCTAGTCGGACAGTTCGTATTTTCTACTACTGCATACCGCATGCTCATCCGGCGGACATCTATTAAGATACTGCGTTTTAAGTGAACTGAGGTGCAAAGGATTTCTTCTGGCTCAGTGGCTGCCACTGCATGAATTGTCGGGCATGTATGGCACACTCTCGGTTTAAAGGCACCGTTCGTAATTGCGATCAATAAAGAGACATATGGGAAATACTGAAGACATAAAACTACGCAGGAGACACGACACAGAAAAGAAGCAGACAGGACGAGCGTAGACTAACAACAGATTTATCCTGTCTCGTCCTGTCTGCTTCTTTTCTGTGTCGTGTCTCCTGCGTAGTTTTATGTCTTCAGAATGCCTTACCAACTAGCCTCTCCTCACACACTTCTAGAATATGGGAAATATTTTTTTCAGACGACAATCTAGAGTATTTCAGCAAGTTAGTTATTAAGTGTGCAAACCTTGAAGAATTAACGGTTGTGCGGCGGGAGAGGATGTCGTCACGAGAGCATAAAAATAGGACAAGCGGTGGCGACCAACTGTCGCTGGTTTCGCAAGCACTGAAAAACGAGAATGGAGATCGCCGCCACGGTAAAAATAAAATAGCCCAAAAGTGTAAAAAAATACTCATATCAACGAAGCGAGAGGTCGGCAGAAAAATGCGACTGCAAAGCGCTGGCAGAACCTCACAATATAGGTGTTAAATTCCTCAAGCAATGCCAATAGCGACGCGTTGTCAAAGCCGACCTCTCCGACGTGCCATTGCAAGCCGAAGGCTAAGCACACGGTAACCCACACCGGAAAGGAGGAAAGCGGAGAACAGCCCAATGCGGGCAGGTATTAGGTTTAGGTTTAGGCTTATGGGGTTTAGCGTCCCAAAGCGACTCAGGCTATGAGAGACGCCGTAGTGGAGGGCTCCGGAAATTTCCACCACCTGGGGCTCTTTAACGTGCACTGACATCGCACAGTACACGGGCCTCTAGAAATTCTGCTCCAAAGAAATTCAACCGCCGCGGCCGGGATCGAACCCGCGTCTTTCGGGTCAGCAGCCGAGCACCAAAAAAAAAAAAAAACACTGAGCCACCGCGGCGGCGCGGGCAGGTATTGTGAGCGGCCAATGGAGTCCACAAATGCAACTAGGCAGCAGAGCGAAATTATCTGTTAAACAAGAGCAATTGTGTTTTCATTAGTCAAAACTCATCAGATTTTAATGGAGGAGCTAGTCCAGTAGAGTTAGTTATGGGGCTAGTTGGTATACTTGATTTGAACTCATAGTTTTTCAGCTCAACGGCACACGGCCAAAGAACAGAAGCAGGAAGAGAAGAAGGACGAAAACAGCGCTGTGTTCGTCCTTCTTCTCTTGCTGCTTCTTTTTTTTTGGCCGTGTGCCGTTGCGCTGAAAACCTATGAGGAGCTAGTCCCTCACCGGAAGGCTGGGGGCGTTTTTCAAAGTACCGGGAGGGCTTGAATTTGCTGGTTCGTGCGAAAATTTGGCCGGCTGATAAGCTCGTGCACCATCCGCCAGTTGTCAGTCCCCTGTATGGTCGGCTCTGTGTCCATCTCTGCAAACAATAATCAATAAGGTCCCATGGCAGTAACGCACCGATGCTACGGCGCCCTTTTTTCGGCTTTACCTCTTCACCGCACATCTACAAATGATCGGCCTTGTCTGAAGGCACTCTCCGAATGCTGTTGCGGGTTCCAAAGGGTTTGCATCCACATTGGAACTCAATTTTAGCCACGAGCACATAGCCGAGATATCACGGCAGAAAGGAGCCACTGGCAACATTGGGCGGGGACTTCAATCTGCAGAAAAATCATCTTTTCCCGACCTTTAGAAAAGGAAACTGCGAAATTGGTGCCTTGTAGGCGAAAGAGATAGCCGCGGGAGCTCATGAATGATGCAGTGCAGCAACGCGATATTCTACATCGACAGCTGCTTATGCCCAGTTTCCGAGACCACGGCGTAGGCGGTACTCCGCAGATAGCTGAAGGATGCGAAGAACTTAGAGTCGCTGAGGGAAGGGCACAGTTCGCGGAGGTGAGTGGGAAGAAGAAGAGGAAGCGGACGAAAGCGCGTCTTATAAGACGGCTCTAGGCGCCTTTGAGCGGCGGCCCCTTTGTTCTCCTCAGAGCTTGAGGGCGCGGATCGCACGATGTGATGACGTGTCACTGTAAAAAGAATAAGCCGTTTTAGCAATAATGAACCCACATAAGTTCCGATCAATACATCATACATCATGGAGGTGCCGGCGGGTGCTGACTCAGAAGCACTGCTGTGAGCAGGAAGTTTCGAAAAGAAGCGCCGCGCCTCGGACGCGATCCAGTTGAGCCTACAGCCGAGGCCACGACTTCGATACAAGAATTGGTAAAAACTGATTGATAAAAACATGATATGTCGCGTATAAAAATAGTGAAAAAAAAAATCTGGAAGCTTCTAGATGTGAAATGCCTAAATCGTGCTATAGCCGATTTAGAAACCTCACGTAATAGCCACGAACACATTCAGACCGCCTCGGCGATTAGTAGTTCGGACATATTGTTTTAAGCGCAGAATGCATTTCGAACTACATCATTAAAAGCCATGACCACATACAAAAGACTGCAAGAAAAGAAAGCACGCAGAAAAGGCGATTAGCGCAACTTCTTATGATAGCCTGAATTTCCATTCTGTACGGGCTATATACGCTCTGCAAGTAACAAAGAATGGTTTAATCAATGAATAGTCCCGACCAAAACATAACGGAACACGCTTCGGTGATCGACCCAAACTATTCTCATCATTTTCCCAGCGAAAATTAGCAAATACTTTATGCATAGTTTAGCACACACCGCTGGTGCGCTCGCTTAAGCACCGAGGAATCGTGAGGCATTCGCTACGAAACGCTTGAGGAATTTCTAATGTCGAAGTGTGCTCCGTAATAAATGCTCCTGGCATTTAGTCTTTCTGATTAACTCACCATCATCATCATCAGCCCGACTACATTCTCTGCATGGAAAAGGACTCCCCCATTTCTCTCCAATTAACCCTCTTCTTTGCCAGCTGCTGCCGCCGTATCCCCGCAAACTTCTTAATCTCATCCTCCCACCTTGCTTTCTGCCGCCCCCGGCTGCGCTTCCCTTCTCTTGGAATCCACTTTGTTACCCTTAAAGGTGCGCTGAAGAGGAATCTGAACTCGTCTTTTTGCCGCGGTTACTCGATCAACACGTTCCGAGCATTCTTAGAAACTTAATTGTTACTCTGTGCGGCCGATTTCTCTCATTTAAATCGGATTAACGTCCGGCTCATGCCTTTTTTTTTAATTCCCCGCAGACGGTGGGAGGAGTTAGCCAACGCATGGAGATGCCTTTCAGGCAGTCGCCTGGCGGCTTTGCTTTCGCTTTCATTTTGTTTTTGTTTTTTCATTTTCCGTGAATAAATAGTTATAGTCAGAGACTACATACCTTCAAATTAGGCCCATGGAAATAAAAATACGCGTGGACTGTTTGCTTTCGCCGATCACTACGTATCCCTCCACCGATGCAAGAGCGGCGAGCCGCCACGGGACTGGTTGAAAGGTTGGTTTACTCCTACCACCATCTGCGCGGAATTTAAAAAAAATCTGGAACCGGGACGTTTATTCGGATTTAAATTAGGGAAATCGTACGCACAGGGGAACAATTCAGAGTTACTAAGAACGCTCGGAACGTGTAGATCGAGTTCCAGCGGTAAAAATACATTTCAGATTCCTCTTCAGTGCATATTTAAGGACCAGCGGTTTCTTGCCTTCACATTACATGCCATGCCCAAGCCCATTTCTTCCTCTTTATTTCGATGAAGACGTCATTAACCCGCGTCATTAACCCACGCAGCCCACTTCCGGTCTCCTAACGTTACACCTATCATTTTTATTTCCATAGCTCGTTGCGTTGTCCTTAACTTGAGCTGAACCCTTTTTGTTAGCCTCCACGTTTCTCCCCGTTGCTGAGTACCGGTAAGATACAGCGGTTGTATACTTTTCCCTTGTGGGACATTGGTAAACTGTCATTCATGATCTTAGAGAACCTGCCATATGCACTCCACCCCATTCTTATTCTTCGAGTTCTTTCCCTCTCATGATCTGGATCAGCGGCCAATACCTGCCCTAAGTAGACGCATTCCGTTGCCACTTCCAGCACCTCGCTATCAATTGTGAACTGCTGTTTCTTAGTGAAAATGTTGAATATTACTTTGGTTTTCTGCATGTTAATTTTAAGACCTACCGTTCACCTTTAGATGTCTAATTTATTGATCATGCTTTCCACCTCATCTCCTGAATGACTTAGCAAGGCAATGTCATCAGCAAATCGCTAATTACTTGGGTATTCTTCATTAACTCTTGTCCCCAGCTATTCCTAATCCAGACCTCGGAACACCTTCCGTAATCTGGCGGTGAATATCATTGTCGAGTCGGTGTCTCCCTGCCAGACACCCTTCCTTATTGAAATTTTATTTCAGACTTTATGAAGTTGTATGACAGCTGTGCAGTCGTTATAGATATCTTCCAGTATATTCACATAAACCTCTTCTACACCCGCCAAGCCTGCATAACTCCTGATGTTTCAGCTAAGTCAAATGCTTTCTCGTAATCAATGAGCGTTATATGTAGGTGTTGCATCTATCCTGCGCATTTCTCTATCACCTGATGGATAGTGTTAATATGGTGTATTGTCGAGTAACCTTTACAAAAGCCCGCCTGTTGATTTAGCTGATTTAAGTCTAAGGTTGTCCTGATTCTATTTGCGATTACGTTTGTAAATTGTAGGCAACAGACAGTAGCTGCTCAGTCTGTAATTTTCCGTCCTTGACGTCTCCTTTTTTATGAACTGAGATAATAATAACGTCTTATTTCGAGTCCAGCTGGTGGCGCGCCGCAACTAAAAGAAACATTGTGCCACAAACAGCGACATAAATTAACATAAAATTCAGAATTTATCAGACAAGGACCTAAGGGTTCAAAGGTTTCATGCATGACAAAAATGGGAGCTGTTGCGAATAGAAACCTGAGGCACCGACTACGGTTTTCCTTGCGGTTGCTAGAGCAAACATTTTGCAGCCTGTCCGCTGCAGCGAGCTAACGGTGTGTGCAACTCCAACGTTAACGCCATTGCTATGGAGGTGGCGGTCGGCATTGGCAGCGAATGCATAGCGGGTCCTTTCAGTGTTCCTCTGTTTCCTAAAATGCCTGGTTTAAACGAAGATCACACCACGTTCCACTCTCGCGCTGTGTATTGGAAAGCGTCGTCTTCACCAACTTCCATCTGCCTCGTCCCGCGGCACTGCCTGCTCACCGCCGTCTTCTACGTAGCACAAATCCGTGTTTTCGCTCCGATTCGAAAGTAGTACGTCGCAAGCGGGGACAAGAAACAGCGGCCCTTGGTTGGAGAATCTTTGCATGTGTAGGCTCCCTACAGCAGTCTTTTCCTATATGACACTATGCATATGTATGTTTATACGTGCCACTGTATATTAGTTTATATATTCCCTGCGGGAGCATATACACATAGAAAAGACAAGCCCTCCTCAAAGCCCTGCGTCTGCAGCGTCCGCTCTCTACGCACTGGCCAGCACTGTGGACGGCCCCCTAAAATCCAAATCTCATCATCGAGTCTGAGGCAAGAAGTTTCCTCTCGCAGTGCAGCTTCATGAAAAAAAAAAAGTTGCTTTTTATTTTAAAGTCCGGGCATTGCCGTGGCGTGCAACCTCATATGCGGCAACGAGTTCGGTTTGCCCCTATTAATCACGAACCGGCTCCCTGATTGTCTTGTAGCCCCATATCTCATCTCTAGGCATGTGAGTACTTCTTCGAATAGCGGAGGCGCCATTCCATTGAAAGCTTCTATGACGGAATAATGATACCGACTCGAAAGGCTTCTCACTCAGTTAGCCATCTTTAACTGTTTTCCTTCTTACAGCGAGTGCAGCTTGTGGGACATCCGGGGCTCGGTTGGTGCACGACGCTTTGCAATGAAACGTCTTTACGGCTCTCTAGCGCCTTTGTCCCGGTATACCATGGGTAGGATAGGCTGTTCCAGAGTCGATCCGAGGAGCATGAACGCAAAGACAATAGGCTATCAACGCATTAGGTAGCAATGAAAGCAAAAGCGCGCAGAAAAATGGTGAACAGTCGCAACCATTGCTCCCCAAGACTCCAACGGACAGTGTTTTAGCGACCACTACGAATTGAACATGGCCACGGAAACAGCAGTGTAAACAAAATTCACACACAAGCACTAATCTGCGCCGTTTCGTTTACTGCCGCGTAGACATCCCAGGCTGTCGAACGAGCGTCGTCTCGGCTCGCGATCTACGCTGCGCTTTGAGGGGCGAATCGGTCACGTAAGGCCTCTGGGTTACGTTTATTTCGCACCTGTTCCAGCAACGACTTCGAGCTGGTATCCAAAGATGCACCTGCCGTGCACGCCAGGCGAGAGCGGAAACATGCCTGAGTTGTTTTCTCTTTTATTTGATTAGGTATTTTGCTGAGGATGAAAGATTCTTTCGCCTGATAACATTGCACCTACAGCATTCAGCTTCATTTGATTGCCATGGTGGCGACAATATAGTAGGTAATAGTGAATATGCCTCACTGATAGACAATCAAAAAAAAACGGAAAAATTCTAGTGGGCAATAAGACCAAGACGAGTGGCGCTTGCGTTTGTCTTTATTCTGGTTCACGTTTTTAACGCGCGTTGAGGCCCCTGCTGCGCAAAAAAATCCGTTATCGTTGGCGTTGTCCGCGTTGTGAGCGAAAAATTGCCGGAGAAGCAGCCTAGTTGGGCCGCCTTGTGTCACGTGACCTTGTGGCGTTATCACAGCCTGGCCAAGGAATCATGTGAAAAACTGACTACCCTGGCAGGTGGAACTTAAATTAATGATTCGCCACGTCGCCGCGAGAGGCTTCTGGTTTGGTTTGGTTTATGGGGTTTAACGTCCCAAAGCGACTAAGGCTATGAGAGACGCCGTAGTGGAGGGCTCCGGAAATATCGACCACCTGGGAGGAGCAATCTGAGTAGTACGAACCCCACCGATGCCTGCATCTGCCATCCCAGGGCAGTAGCACATCACTCAAGTGCTACATCACAGCTGCAGGAATGTTATGAGGACAGCCAGGGATCTATGAATGCAATTTCGAGAATGACCAATTTCGTATAGACGGGAATTAACTCATTAACGCTATCACGTCATTACTTTAAGACGGAGCTTAAGCGTCCCCTGCAGTTTTTAATTTCTTCAAGCATGAACCAGGAATCCAGCCTTTGTATTCCTCCGAAAAGCCTCATATAGCAGCTACCCCAAATGTTTCCACGAATCCGCTATGGTGCTGTGTGGGTGCGTGCGCCCCATGCAAAATAAGGCGACGAGGGCCCGCACGCGAGCATATAGCGCCACTGATTACGGTAGGCTGCGGACATTGGATTACAACTTGCCCGAAGAATTTCCTCATTTCATCCACTTTCCTCCCGAAAAGTCGGCGAAATCACCGCACGAGACTACCATTAAGTAGAGCCGCGGTTTGCGATGCGCCACAGCCTCTGCTGTAATGAGAGTAATTAGGAGCGCACATCAAGCCGGAGAATTAGTGGAGGCGGGAAACGCGAAGACATTAGTCCGTGCAGATGAAACCCGCACACATCGAGACGGTGTGACAAGCGTCTCGGAGGCGGCAACGAGCCCCGAGGCGAGCGACATTCCCGCCAAGTTCGTTTTGCGTCAGCGGGTGAGATGGGAAGCAAGAAGAGAAGAGACGTGCGAGTGGCCCATTTAGGGAGTGCCATTTACGGCTCCGCTAAGAGCCAGACTTTGACGGCTGACACGACCGTCGTGGCCCCCGTTCACCACCATCTCTGGAGTACCGAGGATTTAGGGTGGACGGTCCGGACGCCGAAGTGCATTCGCTTGTTGCGCTGCGTCGCGTTAGTTTCGGACGCGGGTATGTACTAAGGGCTCTTGCGGCTCCATGAACCTGGAAACGCGGCGCAGTTTTGTGGCTGATGCTTGGGAGGAGACAGAGTAGGAGTCACGGGAATGTCTTGATGAAGTAATTATGTCTGAAGGCCCGAGTTCGACATGCACCTATCTTCATAGCAAACGTATTTTTGGTCTGTGACAACCACTAGTGTTTAGGATGTAAACCCCGCTAATTACTTTCGTGCATTTGCTTTGATGCGCGTGAGTCGTCTCTCGGCGCAGTGGAGTCCTGTCTCAGGGCACAGAGCCTGTATCATCCTATGCAGGGCAGTAATCTGCGTCTGCGCGCATGTGAGTTCGTTAGGGGATCTAAGCGAGGATGGAGCTCTGTATACGCATTTGTGGCGCGAAGATGTCTACGCATAACGCACACTAAACAGCTCCAGCGCATGGCCTAGATGTAGTCAGTAGCCTACGTTCTTAAGGATATGTTCGATATGTATAAGAGCGACCGGTCCTTGGCTACTTCACAACGACACAAGCATTTAAACCTCGCATTTGCAAACGAACCAGAGCAGCAAACTAGCGCGATCATTGATATGGTTTCGAATATAGGGGTTTTACGTCCCAAAGCGACTCAGGCTATGAAGGACGTTGCAGTGACGGGCTCTGAAAATGTCGACCACCTGGCAATCCTTAACGTGCAGTGACATCGCACAGTACACGAGCCTCTAGGATTTCGCCTCCAAAATTCGACCGCCGTGGCCGGGATCGGACCCGCGGCTTTCGGGTCAGCAGCCGAGTGCCATAACCACTGTGCCACCGCGGCGGCTTGTGATCACTGATATATTCACCACTCTGACAAGGAAAAATGTGGAGCAGCCACTGAAAAAAGCTGGTATCTATTTGGCTGCTCTCAAATAGACCACGTTGGAACATCTGCATTCCCACAGTCACCGCATCCATGTCTCCACAGATGGCTCAGTTGACTCAACCAGTCACGCGGGTTCTGTGGGGTTCCCCGAGGTCTATCTTGATCAAGGTCCAGACGACCTACGACACTTCTTCAAATGGTGCGGAACTAGCTGCCCTTCGGACTGCAGTTGAGTACATCAACATATAGACTCCACATGAATGATCAGTCTTCAATTATTCCAAAGCAGCCCTTCAAGGCCTGCAAGCTGCTCTACGCCACGGGTCGCATTAACAAAAGGTTGCGGAGATTCGCGAGGTGTACCACTGACCTATATCGAAAGGTTATGATGTCATTTTTAAATGGCTACCGTTACACTGCGGTGTCAAAAAAACCACTACGTTGGTGAGGCTGCCTGATCTGTCCACAATGACGGTCTTCAAGTATGTGTTCCTGTATCAAGAGCTGGCGCAGCATTGTGAGCTACGTAGGATGGCGCTGCCGCTCACGCTTTCTTCGTGGAACACTAACCGGTTTTTCAACCGTCGCCTCAGGGCTTTGGATCCTGGACTGCGCGTTCGTCTTCCCCACAATATACCGCGCCGCGAAGGAACATTGCTGCGCCGTGGGGCATATACAAAGCAGTACTTGTTGCGGATGGGGATGACCGAGAGCCCTGCTTGTGAAAGATGTGGCTGCGACGAGACAAGGCGATATGTCCTGTGCGAGTGCCCTGCTTTGGCGACCGAAGAAAATGCGCTGCGTTGTGCCATCGACCGCCTCGATCTTCGTAGTATTACAGAGGATAAGATCCTAGGACTGTGGCCACAGCAATCGACTGTGGCCACAGTCCACACTGTTCCGAGGACGTTCTCGGACGACCACCCCTCTAGCAGGAATGGACATGGCGATAAAATTATGCGCTTCTTGCAAACGACGCTCATCGTGGGCACTTCTGCCCCGTATAGTACGTAGCATCGAACAGCTACCGAATAGCTATAGAGCATATATACCAGCATGGCAATGATACCCAGCTCCTCCACCAAATGTTACAAGACGGCAAGCCCGATGAATACAGGACTACACGACCGATGGCCATGGAATGATTTAATGGCAGCCCACCGCGGTGGCTGAGTTGTTACGGCGCTCGACTGCTGGCCCGAAAGACGCGGGTTTGATCCCGGCCGCGGCGGCCGAATTTCGATGGAGGCGGAATTCTAGAGGCCCGTGTACTGTGCGATGTCAGTGCACGTTAAAGAACCCCAGGTGGTCGAAATTTCCGGAGACCTTCACTACGGCGTCCCTCATAGCCTAAGTTCCTTTGGGACGTTAAACCCCAATAAGCTAAGCGATTTAATGGCGGCGGACCTAGCGCTAGCGATCCGTGCCGCGTCACTGCCTACTAAGTCGGCTTCTAGTCGATGACGTTGTAATACAGGAAAATCTCAATATTTTGTGGCAACATTTCAGAAATATTTCAGAGGGCGATGCCAAGAGAGCCATGAAGTGGGACGGGCACAACAGGTATGTATGCACGTGAGCGCGGGAATTGGATTTCACGCTTGCATGTGCCCTGCTCCGCGAAGAGCAGCGATCCAAGCTTCCGCCACGCAGCCAGCGCTAAGCCACCAAATGTTCTCCACAATACTACGAACACCTGGCAAGCTGCCTGTGACCTTCTATGAGCCTTAATCAAGATACAATTGGGGCAACTCTGGATGCAACCTGGATGCAACCGCTACATTCAAGCAAATCCTTTTGCAGGTAAGCGCATAGCGCCATGATCTTTTCCTTCGAAACGTGCAAATCACAGTCATTTTAGAAGGGTAACTTGATCAAGGAGGTCAACAACAGCGCAACTACTTGCTTTTCTGGTGCGTAATAATATCATTTCATTTTTTTCCTTAAAGGCCCCTTTTAAGAGCCATTACGTAAGAGGTGCGTACAATGTTTTGAATGTCATACTTAATAGTCATGTGATATAATAATAAAAGATAACTGTTGGCTTTGCGGGCGATGCTCGCGGGACAGGATATTGTTATAATCTCGTCGGGAAGGTCATTCCAGTCGACGGCGGTACGAGAGAAGAATGGAGATGCCAAGGTTACGGTGTGACGACGATATGTGAGGCTATGATGACGTGTGAGCGTTCTTCGCCGGATTAAAGGTGAGCCAGGATGGCTTAGTTGCTTACGACGAAAACTACCAAAGCAAACTCTCCATTTTGCGTTAAAGAGCGTGGCGCAATACTATTTACTTATTTCATTATCACGGCCCGAGAGCTCTGCAGAGGGAAGCAGGTTACATACATAATAGCATAACAATAAGCAAAGGAAGATATAAATGCGGGTCAAGAAGAATAGAGTAGGTTAAGGCAACAATTATAGTATAAACCGACAAAAGTCCTAGAAGAAAAAAATAATAAACCAGCGAAGTATACTAAGTAGCAGTGCAGAACATAAAAACGAAATTGACAAGAAGGTAGAAAAAATAGGCCATGCCAAAAGACTCTTGCGGAAGCAGCACAGTGACATTCACCTAGGAACTATAAGAAAGAACGGCAAAATGTACAGAGGCAAAAATTACATTTTCTTACCACCCATGTACATTAGTTAGAGCATTTTTAAACGCAAATACAACAGCCCACAATTCAGTGTACACAAGCGTGCTGCTTTTGGTCGACGGCATATGCATCCTCGATGTGACGTCATGTAAAAGACAAGCGTGCCGTCCTAAAACAAATGGTTCGGGACAACTCTACGCACCGCGAAGCTGCTGCAGCTGTTCGTAAAAGCGTTCTCGCCGCAAAAAGAATTCCCGAAAGACTGAAGCATGCTGCGAAAAGAAACCACACCGGCGCGCCCTTGGCATCTCCTTCTCAACGCCCTCTCGTGCCACCATGTCCAGGTATGTTCTGTCAGCGCACTACAGTCAAAGATGATAAGACCTCGTCATGTGAAGATGCTTGGCCAGCGCTTCCACCATTACATCTTGCTGAGGCTCTTGAGCGTTAGCTCCCATCATCGAGCTCTACAGCTGTTACAGACGGGCTCAAAAAGCAAGCTGGCCAAGCCCTAGTGATCCTTAGGACGGTGGTCTACGCCATTTGCAGTCTGCTGTAGGCTCTGCAAACCTCAACCGCTCGATGCATCTTACTGGCGCTGGACTCCCTGGGCCCAACATTTCAAGATCTTTAAAACACAATGGCTGGCAAGCTTCCCACGTTTCGTGAGGTAGTCAGAGGCGCTGCGCTCTTGCAGTTGAATGAAAGTAGCGTGAAGTCACGTATCTCAAGTTTCCGGCAATATGTTTTCAATACTCACAGAGCGATACTGTTCACCTGCGGCCTTCACTTATCGAAAGCAATCAGGCTTTCCTGGCACGCGTTCTTGTTCGTCTCCCCATGCGGGGACCACAGCAAATTTCTGGTCTACATCAGCACCGACATAGCGTACGTGACGTTCAACCCCACAATTAAAATCATTACGCATGTTTTGTAGTAAAAAAATGAACCATTAAATCCACTCTGATTCCAGCGTGCGTCTCCCTCTCCGCTCTCATTAACTTCTGCAGGAAGGTGGCGGCCGCAATGAGTACCTCGAGTCCCAGCGTGTTCCTCCTGCATCACGAGAATCAGCGATTAATGTTCTCTTTTCTCTTGAGCAATCCGAAGCTGCCATTGTGGACTGCAACCGTTCGTCTTCACTAGGGCCAGAAGGCATCACATTAACAACGTTGTGCCACATTAGCCACGACACGCAAGGAGAGGTACTCAACCATTACGATCATTCATGGCTCGACGGTTTTTCTCCTACCCAGTGCAAAATCCAATCGCCTGATACCATTACTGGAACAAGGAAAATCCCCGCTCGCGCTGACATCACACACGCCAATGGCTTTGACCAGTTGCTTGGGAAAAATCATAGAAAGAATGATTCCGACGAGCCCTTAGTGGTACCTTGAGCACCCTAATTACCCTAATCCCAAGGCGGCTTTTCGGCGGGGTCGCTCCTCTAATGACAAACATCGTTGATCTTGTTTACGCTGTTCAGTAACAGAAACGCCAGAAGCTCTTGCGACTGATGTCAAAGGTGTTCACGACAGCGTAGCACATGAAACCATGCTTTATGCGCTAGAA
>NC_143013.1:189213602-189215602 GCF_055824585.1 Amblyomma mixtum
GGATGGATGGATGGATGGATGGATGGATGGATGGATGGATGGATGGATGGATGGATGGATGGATGGATGGATGGATGGATGGATGGATGGATGGATGGATGGATGGATGGATGGATGGATGGATGGATGGATGGATGGATGGATGGATGGATGGATGGATGGATGGATGGATGGATGGATGGATGGATGGATGGATGGATGGATGGATGGATGGATGGATGGATGGATGGATGGATGGATGGATGGATGGATGGATGGATGGATGGATGGATGGATGGATGGATGGATGGATGGATGGATGGATGGATGGATGGATGGATGGATGGATGGATGGATGGATGGATGGATGGATGGATGGATGGATGGATGGATGGATGGATGGATGGATGGATGGATGGATGGATGGATGGATGGATGGATGGATGGATGGATGGATGGATGGATGGATGGATGGATGGATGGATGGATGGATGGATGGATGGATGGATGGATGGATGGATGGATGGATGGATGGATGGATGGATGGATGGATGGATGGATGGATGGATGGATGGATGGATGGATGGATGGATGGATGGATGGATGGATGGATGGATGGATGGATGGATGGATGGATGGATGGATGGATGGATGGATGGATGGATGGATGGATGGATGGATGGATGGATGGATGGATGGATGGATGGATGGATGGATGGATGGATGGATGGATGGATGGATGGATGGATGGATGGATGGATGGATGGATGGATGGATGGATGGATGGATGGATGGATGGATGGATGGATGGATGGATGGATGGATGGATGGATGGATGGATGGATGGATGGATGGATGGATGGATGGATGGATGGATGGATGGATGGATGGATGGATGGATGGATGGATGGATGGATGGATGGATGGATGGATGGATGGATGGATGGATGGATGGATGGATGGATGGATGGATGGATGGATGGATGGATGGATGGATGGATGGATGGATGGATGGATGGATGGATGGATGGATGGATGGATGGATGGATGGATGGATGGATGGATGGATGGATGGATGGATGGATGGATGGATGGATGGATGGATGGATGGATGGATGGATGGATGGATGGATGGATGGATGGATGGATGGATGGATGGATGGATGGATGGATGGATGGATGGATGGATGGATGGATGGATGGATGGATGGATGGATGGATGGATGGATGGATGGATGGATGGATGGATGGATGGATGGATGGATGGATGGATGGATGGATGGATGGATGGATGGATGGATGGATGGATGGATGGATGGATGGATGGATGGATGGATGGATGGATGGATGGATGGATGGATGGATGGATGGATGGATGGATGGATGGATGGATGGATGGATGGATGGATGGATGGATGGATGGATGGATGGATGGATGGATGGATGGATGGATGGATGGATGGATGGATGGATGGATGGATGGATGGATGGATGGATGGATGGATGGATGGATGGATGGATGGATGGATGGATGGATGGATGGATGGATGGATGGATGGATGGATGGATGGATGGATGGATGGATGGATGGATGGATGGATGGATGGATGGATGGATGGATGGATGGATGGATGGATGGATGGATGGATGGATGGATGGATGGATGGATGGATGGATGGATGGATGGATGGATGGATGGATGGATGGATGGATGGATGGATGGATGGATGGATGGATGGATGGATGGATGGATGGATGGATGGATGGATGGATGGATGGATGGATGGATGGATGGATGGATGGATGGATGGATGGATGGATGGATGGATGGATGGATGGATGGATGGATGGATGGATGGATGGATGGATGGATGGATGGATGGATGGATGGATGGATGGATGATGGATGGATGGATGGATGGATGGATGGATGGATGGATGGATGGATGGATGGATGGATGGATGGATGGATGGATGGATGGATGGATGGATGGATGGATGGATGGATGGATGGATGGATG
>NC_143013.1:189215702-189260702 GCF_055824585.1 Amblyomma mixtum
CTGCCGCCGCTGCTCTGTCGCTACCTCTTCTCAGGCAGCCTCAAATAAACGTGGCCGTGGTCGCCTCCTGGGGCGACCTCAACACTGGCCTCCACATTGTGGTGACCCGGACGTGAGAAGGCAATGGACGAATTCCCAGCGCCGAGATGTGGTGGCCCCAGAACTCGAGCTCAGAAGAGACGAAGACACATTTCTGGGCATTGACGACCAAGCCAAGCTCTTGGAGGCGTTGAAAAAGTTCCCGGAGATGACGCTCGTGGTCCTGTGGAGTACGACTCGCGACGAGGATGTCATCGATGTAGGCGAATACCGCCGGGAGACCACGCGTCACTTCAGCAATGAATCTTTGGAAAGTTTGAGCTGCGTTGCGTAGCCCAAAAGGCATGCGCACGTACTCAAACAGTCCGAGGGGTGTAGTGATGGCCGTCTTCGGAATATCGGCCGGCTCAACAGGGATTTGGTGGTACGCCTTGACAAGGTCCACTTTACTAAAGATCTTGCAGCCATCCAGATGTCCAGTGAAGTCTTGGATGTGTGGAAGGGGATAGCTGTCGTGGACCGTGTGAGCGTTGAGAGCCCGGTAGTCGCCGCACGGACGCCAGTCACCACAATGTGGAGTCACCACAATCGCCAGCTCAAGGCTGCCCTTACTGCGCGCCTGGATCGCGAGCACTGGGTAGACCACCTCCCTATGGTGCTCCTAGGCCTACGCGCCGTCCTGCGTCGTGACCTTGGCTGTTCGGCGGCCGAACTTGTCTTCGGTACCTCCCTGCGGCTTCCCGGAGACTTGTTCGTACCTTCGGCTCCCTTGTCCCAACCCCTGCAATACCTTCACCGCCTACAGGACTGTCTCCAGCACCTGCGCCCAGTGCCGCCTCGCTCAACTGCCCATCATGTCTTTGTGCACCCGGACCTTGCTTCCTCGACGCACGTTTTTCTCAGGCGAGACGCTGTAAAGGCGCCTCTTACCCCCTCATACGACGGCCCGTACCGCGTCCTCAGCAGGACGACAAAGTCAGCGACAATCCTGCTCTGTGGTCGTGAAGAGGTCGTCACCCTCGATCGACTCAAGCCCGCGTACCTCGAGACACCTCCCAGGAGCTTCCCTCAGATGTTGCTGCCCCACCTGCAGACCGGCTTGCCGAAGTGGCTACTCCATCTCCGCTTCGTCGGCGCGTCCATTTCGCCGTTCCGTCTAGGCGGGGGGCCCTATAGCGCCCGGCGACGCTATAAAGCGCAGGCGCTGAGATCGGCGGTACCAGCGCGCGCTAAAGGAAAACAAAGATGGACAGCGCGTGCTGAGGGCGCACGCCCGGCACGGGCAGTCCGGAACTAGAAGCCTGCCACGCTGGTCGTCTCTCTCTGGTGCTCCGCTGCGACCCGCAAATCCTCAACACATTTCTTCAACCGATTACGGCGAAGTCCTTTACTGGGTCGCCACTGCTAGTGATCGTGTAAATAAAGTCCGTTGTAGTGGTTGGTTATGCAAATCCGCAAGCTAAGCCAAGCCAAGCCAAAAGAGAAAGAAGGGAACGAAGAAGAAGATCTAGAAGATCGTGTAATCGAAGTCCTCTGTAGCTGCAATTTGTATACATCCGCAAGCCAGGACCGGCCAAGCCAAGAGAGAGAAGAGGAAGAGAGAAAGACAGAAGAAGAAAGAAGTAGCGAAGAAGAAAACAGAAGTCAAGCCAAAAGGCAGACGAAGACAAAGAAGGACAAGAAGGGCAGAAAATGGAAGGACATCACGGCTCTCGCGGTATATTTCAAATCAGCCATAGGCTAACAAATTGTGGCCCAACAAATTCCGTCCACATCGCGCAAAAATACATGCGCTTTCGAGAAGCTTGCAGGCAAAGCAACCCCTCAAATGCACGTAACTCGTCGAAATAGCCGAAATTTCTTGGGTCATAGCGCTGCGGGTAGCTTAACTGCCCGATGCGAGCGACGGAAGAACTTTGAAGGAGAGATTTTGCTACGCATCGAAATAATAGACCACACTACCTTCAATATTTCTCTAGACCTTATGCGAAATGCACTGCCATCTAGCGGTCGCCGCGCGCGATCCGCCATGTTGGAGGATAGCCGCCGGATTCACAACACGTACCGATACACGCTCATCGCGCGCGCTCGTTTCACCGTCCTCAATATGCCCACATCTTGCTGTACGCAGAAGGGTCCCAAAGACGCCCAGGGAAGGAAGGAAGGAAGGGAAAACTTTATTTACAGTAATGGTTCTTCTGCGGTTTGGGGGCTTCTTCAGAGACGTCTTGGTTCTACCCCCAGGAGCCTTCTCTTTCGAAGTCGTCCGTCTCTAACCAGTGGTCGGTTGCCCTCAGTCCAGGGCTCCGCTGGCCACTGCCGCCCGTTGAGCTCGCTGTACCAGACCTTGTTGGTCTTCGCAGCGGTCGCTGGACAGCAGAGTCTCCCACTGCTCCGCACTCGGAAAAAAAGCAAAAGCGCTTGATTTGAGCGCATTTCTATTTTTGGACTGCGATCCCCGACATCCGCGGCACAAATGTTGCAGAACCGTCGCTACATGTCGAGACATTGCGGATTTCGGATGAACGGATTTCGTTATCGCCATGTCGCAAATGAAATTAGAAATAAGCTTTATAGGCACGAAGAAAATACCACACAAAAGCTGTTTTTCACCTGCTATTGCCCGTGAGGTGCTGCGATTATCGGCCTCGCAAGAGAGTAATCGTGATCAGCTGTTCAGTGGTACGGGTCGCGCTTTGTGTGAACCGTCGCTCCTAGCGTTATTCGCCGCAGCGATTACACGCGTTAGTTTTAGTGCGAATATTTGTCCCGACAGAAACACTGGCAAGGATTCACTTCATTTATCATGCAGCACACCACTCCGAGGCTCTTCGCAGGGCTGCTCACCACTAGTACGAAGTGCCGCTCGCCACGCGAAGCAACTTTAACCACTAGGGCAAACAAGCAAATGCTGCATGAACTTTTCAAGGAAAATGAAAAGCGTCGCATGTTGAGAGGCCACATTTTTCGACACTACCAACATGAGAATGAGGTCTACTATCGTTTGCTTTCGGCGCCGACGCAACACACAGAAAACGCTACCACAAAAACAGCAATTCAAGCGCCCGTTTGCAAAAGGTATCGAACCAAATAAAAACTTACTCAAACTAGACCGAAATGCGCACATTTTTAGCCGTAAACGAAAACTGTATTTGCCTCGCACATTTCTTGGTCTTCGGCGTTGGCAGACTGACGTAGGACTCGGTGAAAAACTTGTAGCTCCGTACCCGGTGGCGTTCGGAAAGTGTTTTGGACTCGTAATAAGTGTCTGCGAAGTCACATGGAAACTTGGGCAGCAGAGACAGGTCGACTGACCAGTCAGTCATGTTTACAGGCTCAAGTGGGAGGAAATAAGACTTTCGAGCCAGCACATTTGTAAGGAAGCTATCGCAGGGCGCGCCTAAATCCAGAGAGCAGAGGCGAAACGAGCTTTCAGTCATCCTCCAAAATGGCCGCTTTCCACTGGTTCTTCTTTTCTCCGATAGATGGGAGCAATTTTGCATAAGGTCTATAACACTACCACACAATATTCCAATGTTAAAAAACTCTTGTCCAAGGATGCTGGACACGTATAGTCCATTACATATGCGAATATTCTTGCACTGGGATCCTCGCGCTCATTACGACCTTTTCTCTCTGTGTGTTCACACCCTGTTTCCACGATTAATAAATCTTGCCTTCCTGAGATACACTCGAGCGCCGCTGGAAACCAGCGAGGCCTGCATATGACGCCTATAGCCTGAGTGCGCACGGAATTTTTCAACAACCGATAGCACGAAGATAAATGAATCTCCGGGTGCGTCATGAATTTGGGACGCTTTTTACAAGCGATTGAAACTCGGAGGAAAAAAAAAAACGGCCTTCGCATTACTCTAACGTCATTTATCAAACCTGATCAATAACGCTAGAACGATATGGTCCTTCAACCTCACAGACAGTTACCTTTTTTGTCACTCAAATGAAAACCAAATATTTCGGCGTGCGCCATTATTAAAGGCTCCCTGAAATGATTTCAATTGGGCACATTCTAGTACACCAGGTCTACAGAGATTGTCTTTGTAGGTATTCGAGTCATATTTGAAAGCTCTGCGTCGACCCTCTAATTAGAATAAAGTTTTAAAAATCGCTGCTCTCAGTACCTCGCAACCGATTAGGGAGGCGCACCTCACTACACGTCCCCTACGCCGATGACGTCAGCGGGCAGAAGCGTCAGCCTTCAAGCTCGACCCGTATGCCCACCGCCGTCAGTCGGTCAATATACAGTCCGGAAACTGCGCCAGCCTGAGGCCGGACATGAAGCCGAACTTATACGAGAATTCCCAAAAACTTTTCCGTCGTAACGGAAGCGACTAGAAAACAAACACTGAAAAAAAAAACGGGACGGGAACAAGAGCCGGCCAACAAAGCAGCTTCGTTTTCCAATTTTTTTAAAACACTCGGCCATCATCGTATATACCTGGGCAGGTGAGCAGTCTCCCACTAAACAGGCTTCAGAAAAACAAAGAAACAAATACAGAACGGCTGAATGCGGGGAATGTCCACTATAAGTGCTAGCACAGCAAAATATAAATTGTCACTGTCACTGTCGCCAACTGCGGCGACGCACCACCCCAATAACTATCCAACACCTTGGAGTTCCAAAGTTGGCTTTGCCACAAACACGCAAGTCAATGGGTAAAGCAAGCGCACTGAAGGAAAGAGGTTAGCGAACGCAGTACAGGGTTCTTCCATCGGGGATTTTCCATTTTACAGGAAAATTCGATAAACGAAAGTGGGCCACGGAATGTTACGGAGTTTCTGGGAATTTTAAGAAGCGATAAGGTTTCGCTTTTGTAAAAAATTAATGGACTTTTCAAGAGAGAGAGAGAGTTTAATGACTACAGAAGATATGTGCCTGGTAGTTAACATGGCATGCTACTACAGATGATGGTGAAGGAAGAGGAGAAAAATGGGAAAGTAAAAAATAGGAAAAGTTGAATTCTAGCATACACGACACTCGCGCAACGGCAAGCGCTTAGGATCATCAAAGGGTTCATGATTGAAAGAACGTTACTGCGCTGCAACAGAGAGAACGGCCAACCACGTAAGGTACAAAGGACATCCGCAGACTCACAACTAACTTTATTGGGACAAACACAAAAAATAAATACAGGAAAAAGCCCACAAACCACACAAACAAAAGCACCTACGCAAACGGCAAACAAGTCAACATCAACATGAAATTTCACGTGTTGTCGAGATATGAAAATTTACAATATGCAGCCTTCTGTCCTCAATTGAGACAGAAGGATACTTGGTGAAATTATCACCTTTTTTTGATAAAATAAGCCTCCTTTACTTATCGTGTTATACGAGCTTAATGGCTGAAACGTATGGCTTGGTTTATGGTTTATTGAGGTTTAACGTCCCGAAGCAACTGAGGCTATGCGGGACCTAGTAGTGAAGGGCTCCGGATATTTCGACCACCTGGGGTTCTTTAACGTGCACTAACCTCGTACAGTACACGGGCCTCTAGAATCTCGCCTCCATCGAAATTCGACCGCCGCGGCCGGGATCGAACCCGCGTCATTCGGGTCAGCAGCCGAGCGCCGTAACCACTGAGCCACCGTATGTTAGTATGTGAAAACAGTGGGTGGCAGCCTTGTTTTATATCTTTCTTTCTTCCTTCTCCGCAGTTTCAGCAGGAACTGTGTGAACACGTGAAATTTAATGTCAGTGTCACTAACTTGTTAGCTGTGCGCGTAGGCTGTGAGACAGGACGGAGCGAGCTTTATTCACACTCGCAACAATGGCGGCCACTCGACCGAAAACGGAGGTCGCACAATGATGATAGATATGTACGGATGAAGGCAAAGGTTGCGCACTGTGCTTACAATATTATGGCCGACGCCCTACCTCGAGAATATACCTATCACATGTGTGTGATGTGACAGTTTGAAGCTGAAAAAGGAGTGTCGTTTTTCAAATAAAGTTAGTCGCGAGTCTGCGCTTGTTGCGTTACCTTCTTGTCCGTGTCTTTTTGTGCGCAGCAGCCCCTTTTATTTACCACTGAGAATACACCTGCCGAATGGCGTACGTACACGGACTACCATCTACGCCCTCTCGACCCATTTTTCCACCAGCCTAGAGACCCTCCACCTATATCGGCGTCTCTACCCCAACATTCCCCGGCATACTCCTACCACCTAAGACAAATCCAAACACTCACTTTCCCCAGTCTCCACCACCTGCCCGGCATTCACCCAACATTATACGCTGGCACTTGTGCCTGGTGTAGTGATGATTATACAGTCACACAAGTATTACATGGGCATGCACAGTTAAAACCAAGCACAAAAAGCCGCCCAACGCGGCGCTGGAGTGGTGGGGAGGTGAGGTTGGTCAGCGGCACCTTGGGACACCAGGAGGACCTAGTCGCAATCTCCAAAGCGTCGGTAGAAACTCCTGCAGTCTTGAACTGAGGACTGCACCCACAATCAGCTCCGGTCTCCTTTTATGCAATAAAAGTTTATTCTCTCTCTCTTCCCCCCCCCCCCCCCCCCCCCCCATTACCAGAAGGGACGTACGACCGCCGAAACAACCGGTACTTTAAATCCTGGAACGAGGATAGGCGTAATTGAAAACGGTGACAGAAGGACTTTCTTGGGCCTTCGAATCTTGGGGCTAAACTGCTATTGCGACGCCAGAAGAGGCGTTCGGTGGGGAAGACGTGAAGACTTGATTGCCTGCTGAAGCGGAAGGCTTCCCCGGAGGTGTTACATTCCACGCACACGAAATCTCGGGATCCTGGCGCATGAACGCATTCCGACCCGAATGGCGGCGATCAAGAACACTCGTCATTACCTCTTTCAAAGAAGGGGGTCATCTTTCTACAGACGGACAGCAATGCCAAGATGAACACAAACCAAAAAGGAACAGTGCAAACACAGGATAAAGCGCCATTTAATCATGTCGTTATCATCCGTCATGTCCTCCTCTCTTCATCGGCTTGGCGTCACGTAACAGTATTACGAGGCTGGAAATGCCATTGCGTGTCCTCACGATATTTGTAAGGACACATTCCATTCTCTTTTCACATTACCGCAGATATGTTAGCACTGTTACGTTGAAGAGGCACCAAGTAACCGGTACAGAAAAGGGTTCGGGGAAGTGGAGAGACGAGACGAGTACACCGATGCCAGATAAGAGGGAGACGACAACGCTGGTCGAAAGGCCGACAGTGCTGCGTCAATGGAATACAGCTTGCGAAAGACGAAGTCAGTGCGGACGACAGGTATCCTGAAGACCGTGCCGCAGTGCGTGTGAGCGCATAAATGTGACACAAAATTACACGTTTCTAATGCGGCAGCATCAAAGGCCTCATCGGAGAAAACCTTCGGCGGCGTCCGGAGTCGTCGGTCATAAAATTCGCCGATTGGCTGGCGGGCAGTGACGTCATAAGACCTTAGAAATCCGACTGAACGGAGGGACTTGACGTCACAATACCGGAAGCGACGTCCCCAGGCCAGGTTCGCCTGTGTAAAAGCTCCACCTGCCAGGCGTGGCAGCTGGCAGACGAAAATGACTCAGAGAATAGGAGGCCTACGTGCAAAATGGGCAGCCTGCTCAAGAACAATTCCTGCAAAAAGAAGGCTTGCCGGAGCATTCGTTCTCCGCGCTGCTCGGGAAGAGAAACCTGGGTCCCACAAGCCCCACTAGTCATCACTCCCGGTAAAGGCCCCAACAGCTTCGAATACTATACCGCACTGTCAACACGTAACCCATCTGCCCCTGTGATTTTTATTAGAAACAGCAGCGACACTGCGAAGACACCGTTTTTTTTTTTTTGCTTTATCCTTCGACGACATGTACAGAGGATAAAACGCATGTCTAGAACGAGCCAACTGTCTGTTCCGCGCCTTCCAAAGCCGCTGCGACCAGGAAGTCAAAAAATGACAACGAAATCCTATAAGTTTAACTGCACATGCTTACAACCAGACCATTTATAACCAAATGTTATCTATCTATCGCGTGTTCAGCCCGAAACACGCCCAGAACCTGTTATAGAGAAGCGTTCTGCCCTCTGTACATGTGCCGTGCGAAGTCTGTGCATTTCAGAAAAACGGAGGAGGTGGGGCGAACAGCAGGAGAGTCGCAGTAGGCATTTCCCAGCAGCAGCTTTTACACTTTGCGGGCAGGCTACCAACGAGCTGGTTTCCACTTTAAGCTGGGTGTTCGTGCTCCTTTTCATGTTGCGAGTGCAAATGCAAAACGGAAAGATCTATACTGCCACTTCTTTCGGCCCAAAGGTATTCACACCCCTCCAAACTGTACTGCACCTACCTGTCTTCACTTCTCTTATAGGCTCGCCCCGCGGAAGGGCAACTGTGAAGCGATGTTTTTTTTTTTTTTTTTTTGCCGATTAACGTTTACAAACTGACGCTCCGCTTCGAAGCAGATCGCCTGCTTCGACAGTTCTCGAAAGCGAAGCGCACGTGTTTCCCGGCACGGCCTCCTCGTTCCTCTCGCGCGCCTCGTAAAAGCGCGCTCCCGGAGACACGCACACACACGATCTTATCTCCGACAGATATCGAGAAACCCGTATTACGAAGTGCGCTCTACGAGGCACGAAAGAACAGCGCCGGGGGCGCAAGAAGCGCGGCGGCACTGCGTATGGCCGCCTAAGCGAACTGCGACAAAGCCGCTGAGCTGCTCGAGATGTTCTCACATACTCCTTAGCGCGCGCGCACGTCAGAGTGCTTCGCAAAGACGAGACATTTAAAGTTTCTACCCGTAGAAAGCATTACAGCGAGAGAGAGAAAGAGACAGAAAACGGAGATTTTAGCCGGCTTGAATTCGCCGACACGCTACTGTGGGTATAGGAGGGAATAGAGGAGTAAAGATTCAAAAACGGTGCTATAAAAGAGTGCCGTCACTGAGGAGGGTTGCAACGCAATAGTTCACTGCATGATGGCTTCTTTGGATTGGACAGAAGTCAAATTCTGTGCATCTACAGCGAGGAATCAAGTGTTCGGACAATTTAGAGTTTGCCTAACACCAACAGCGTCTAAATAGGCAGATAAGAATATCATTGCACGTCGCTGCTGTCTGTAGCAGCCTAAAGGACCCATATAGAGTCCACTGTGAGTGGCCCTTGGGCGACGGACTGCATGCTTTGTTCATATGCGCACGTTCGTTGCCGTAAGTTGGACATTCGAAAAGCATATGAAGGGCAGTCTCAATTGAGCCACAGTTGTAACGATGCGGACTGTCTGCTTGCTTGAAGGGGTATCGTAGACTGTTCGTTAACGCAACATTAAGACGGAGGCGACGATAGACTATTTCTAGACGACGCGGAAGCCCGAGTGGTAGTCTTGATTTGAGCTGTGGCTCGATGGAATGGAGAAAGGGGTAATGATGACTTGGCGAGTTCCAGAGGCGGTTCTCTTTATCCTGGGTATATCGTTTGGCGAGTTGGGACAGCGAGCCATGACGCAAATACAAATAATTGTTAGGGGTTTTAACGTAGCTGAACCGAGCGAACGTGCAAAAGCGATTGTTTAGCCGGGTTGGCTCACGGTTTTGCTTTGCTACGTCGTCGGCACGTCTGGCGACGATATTAGGCTCAGGTTTAGCTCTGAACTTGGTTAAGCTGATCTTATCTGTTCGCGCCGGAGATGGAAGCTGATGCAGAGGACGACGTGCAGTGCACAGCGCGAGAATGTGCTGCAGTTTAACAGGAGGCGTGATCGGCTGCAGCGATAGCACAGTGCTCTCGTGCAGTGGGCAGCGAGGCTGGTCTGTTCGCAGGAACACGGGTTCGAAACCCAGTCGCGGCAACTATTACTTAATTTCTGCGCCCTCAAGGTTAGGGACGCCACAAGACTCTCGGCTGGGTTTAGACCCGTGCAGTAGCGCTTTCACACAAACAGCTACAAACCTTCAAAACACAAAACAGAGACAAACTCAGCGTTGTCCACACTGTACGTCCGCGTCCAGCGATCCAGTGAAGGATTAGCTGCAAAAGCTCTCTCGCTTCTTTTTGTTCTGTGCAGTGTGGCAGGCAGGCAGCGAATATACAGGAGCCAACGCTGGCGCACCATGCGGTATCTTAGTTCTATCAGGACGACTTTAATCTGCCCGGAATGATATACGAGTTCGGGAAGGCAGTCAGCTATGTGCACGGAAAATTCGCGCGCTTCACATATGTGCTCGGGACAAGCGGCGGGGCAATGCCCTGCTGCTTGCAACCGGTTCTGACTACTGCACACAATTGCAATTCAGTGCTCGGCGCCGTGGCTGGGCGGCTATACGCTGTTCTGCAAATATATCACACGCTATCGTGTTCGATCTTGGCCGCGGGGGCTGCGCAGGGTGGAGACCAAATTACAAAAAAATAAGCAAAACAAAAGTCCCCGCTCCGAGATTTCAGTGTACGTCAAACAGCCCCAGGTGATCGGGATTAGAAATGTGAGCCCTCCACTGTGGAGTTCGTCATATATAGAGCCGAGGGTATTACTCCGAAAGATAAAAGTCCTTTGTAATTACCTTCGGCGAGGCTGCGCCAACATTTCGTCGATACAGCCACACCAGATGTTGTGCGCCGAAGGCAACCGGGTGAAAGGAAATAAGGAGGAGCTTCGAACGCCGTTACCACGAATTCAGGACAGCCGCTTCTAGTTCCCTTCGCTGCCACCACGTGGCGCATGAGTTTGACTATTTACAGAAAAGCGCGTTGACGACATTCGTGACTTAAGACAGAAAGAGAACTTGTTATTTTTGTTCTGCATTTTTATGTTCACATGCTTTTGTATGATCGCTTCACACCACTGTCTTTTCCCGCCCTTATGTAATGTCCCAGACGGGATCTTTAAGGGTACAATAAATGATGATGATGATGAGTCGCTGCCACTGAAGCGCTAAAGGCCTCTAGTCTTAGCTACACATGGCTGGACGCTGTTGCGAATTCCCGGTAACGCGAAAAGAATCCGCCTGCCACCGGAACAGCAGTGAAAGAAAAGCGCGAGGAAATGAAACGTCGGCCACGACAAACAACCGCGAGGATCCAGTCGGCTCCCTATTGAGAAATTTAGCTGAAGAAAAAATGAAAAGACAGACCCAGCGTCAGCGCCTCAGTCGTATATAGGCCGGGTGGCCGCCTATAGAATGAGTTCCGTTGCTTCTGTTAGGCACAACCGTCAGAAAAGTCGGTGTCAGAAAAGCGGGGACCGAAACGCAATAAGTGTCCCTTCTGAGCTCGTCGTAGGGACATCTGAAGCAGCCGCGTCTTCTCAAGCAGCATGTAGACGCACGTTAAAGCATCTGTGAGCGTCGAAAACAGACAGCTGAGAAAGCAAGAAGAAGGCACCGCGAAATTACAAGGAACCCGCCGTCAACGCACCGCAAGCCAGCCCCCCGCTTTTTCACAGACGCCAGCCTGCGATACACACCGTCCCTGGCTGCGGTCCAAAAAATAACGCGAGACGGAACGTGACCGTGCGAGACGCGGCGCTATGCGCCGACGGAATTTCGCAGTCCGGCGCAAGATATATCGGCCACCCTGTGCGCGCGCCGGCTGTGTAGGAACCTGGACCAACCGTGGAAGGGAGGACCCGCAGTCTACGAAGGCCTCTCTGCATGCGTTCACAGCAATTCCACACACGTTGCGCGGCCGAGCAGGTAGGTATGCACGTTGTACGAAGTGTGCATCCTGTTAGTCCATTATGGAAAGCACAGCTCCCAACAGCGCTCTCGGTGTTTTCCCGCTTCGCAGTAAACACCTCCGTATGCATCAGAAATGCTAAGAAGATTGAGTATCCGTTTCAAAGGTCCCACTGCTGATTCCCATGCTCGTTGTTATTAATGATCATGTTTTCTTTCGTTTCGTGACAGGTGCCTGCACGTGAAAAAGAAAAATTGCGCTTTCAAATGTTTTTGTTGTTTTTATACATTCAGGTGCGGTCAGTCGCCTCCAAGTCGGCATCCCAACCGTGTTACCTGCAGTATCCTCCTAAACTGTGCGCACCCACAGGACACACAAATCAGCTTCCCTCATTGCTACTCCAGAGAGAGTAGGGCCCATTATACACTACCCGCCGCGATGGCTCAGTGGTAAGGCGCTGGTCTACTGAGCCGGAGTACCCGGGTTCGAACCCGACCGCGGCGGCCGCGTTTCAATGGAGGCGAAACGCAAGAGGCGCCCGTGTGTTGTGCGATGTCAGTGCACGTTGAAGATCCCCAGGCGGTCCAAATTATTTCGGAGACCTCCACTACGGCAACTACTCTCTTTCTTCTTTCAGTCCTACCTCCCTCCCTTCCCTTGCGGCGCGGTTCAGGTGTCCGCCGAGATATGTGAGACAGATACTGCGCCATATCCTTTCCTCAAAAACCAATTTACCAATTTTACCCATTATACATACTACCTTGTCATTTTCCGAACTCCCTCGTACTTCTACGCAAACAATTAATGCACCCACCACGGCGGCTATTCGCCTGCTCCTGCGCCGGCGAATACCCTCCGACTTCACAGAAGACCTGGACGAAACTCCGCACTCTCTGACCCCGTCCTCAGTCGCTGTACACGGTGGGTCCCTGCTCTATACTCTAATCGCGGGAAATGAGATGGCTCTTCAGCTAGCCAGCGATTTTCGTATCTGGGCACCTCTGATCCCCTGCTCAAGACTTCCAGCGTGGGGCGGACTGTCGCAATTAGAAAACACTGCGAATAACTAAAAATTTCCTCCCAATACCTGCAACGCAGCTCCACACACTTCTCAACATTATGCATGCACAAATACCTCGAAGAATTCGAACAAACGCCCTCCTTACGCTTGATCGACTGTTTCGTTTCCGATTACGCTCCCACCCTTTCTGTTCTGCGTTGCTCCCCGTGCCCATCTAGAGCACTATCATTTTCCTCTCCTCTCACCCTGTCTGCTTTCTTTTCATGCATATACGGAGTACCTGGTTGTCGTCGGAGCTGGTCAAAGGCCAGCATCTCCTGGTCGACGAGGAACACGGTAGACCGAGCACGTGATCAACTATCGTAAACTATCGGTCGTCTGGGAGCGCTGAAATTGCTTCCCTATCACGTGGTTCTTTTTGTATTTCGTGGGCTTTCTTTTAGGGCAAATAAAGGAAGCTGTATCAGTGGTACTTGGTTGGAAGCACCGCAACCGGTTATTTTTCTATGGGATCTACAATTCCTGCATTGACGATTTCTTCCTAAAGGCAATAATTAAAAAGTTAGCTAATCAGTCTCTGATAATTAATTACGTTTGCACAATAAAAAAAATACCGCAGACTAGGACACTCGACTGGCAACAACCCTCAGTTGGTCTCACGGGGCTAGGACACTTCGTCTTTTTTAAAAGCTTGGTTACATTTAGCTGGGACACCCTGTATATTATTGATATAGTTCTTATTAATCAATCAGCTAAATGGTTTATATATGCTGACGACAGTAGCATTCTGTACAAAGGTCAAGATCCAAACGACTTAGTTCTGCAGTGCAACCGAACGCTCGAATCCTTATCAGGGTGGTCCCAGTCCAACTGCATAATAATCAATCCCACTAAGACTAAGGTTTTACTATTTAGACCGAGAAATAAAGTTTTCACACTTCAAAATAAGATCAGATATAATAATAAAGATATAACAATAATAGATGAGCATAAGGTTCTTGGTGTTACTTTTAATTCTCACCTAAACTGGGATCACCACATTAATCACGTCTGCAAGAAGCTGTCTGCTGCTGCAAGCACTCTGTCCTACTGCAGGAACCTGATTCCCGAAAGAGTTAACCTCCTGTTGTACCAAGCATTATTTGCACCCCACATAAATTATTGCAGTCTTGTCTGGAGCTCAACAACAAAAAGAAATACAGATAAAATTAATGTGCTCCAGAAGAAAGTTTTGCGCTATGTGGCTAGTGCAGGAATACACGCACCTACAAATAACTTATTTCCGAAGTATGGAATCATTCGTTTCCAGCACAGTTATGAATATCAACTTTTAAATCGGCTTTATTATTCATCCGCTGAGTCTGCAAATTTCCTTAAAACTGTTGCGACATTACAACAGCGAACAACAGATGTATTGACTAGAAATCCCCCATACTGGCTAGTTCCCTATTTCCGCACCCAAAACAAGTTTCAGACATTAAAGCATATTGTTCCATCACTTCTAAATAAATATCCAAAAGGGTTTTTTCCATCTAAGAAAGAATTTAAAAATTATTTCTGTAACCTCAACTGAACTTCTACTTGTAACCCTCATTTGTTGTGTCTTGCCTTAGTTTTAAACTAATTGTCCTTTGGCCGTGTGCGTCCATGATTTTTCTTTGTCTTTTTGTTGTCTCACTGTTTCATGTATATGTATGCTTTTGAGACCTGCTTCATTACCCATGTATTTTCAATGTGATTTTTGATGAGCGCAGTTTCTTTTGTTAATCTATGTCGGCTGCTGTCTTGTAAGGTGGCCCCTGGACCTTCGTCAGGTTGCTCTGTGCAACTTTTAGTCCAGGGGACCATTCAGAGTTTGTTTTTGTACCGCTCTGAAAAATAAACGATTTGAATTGAATTGAATCAACACATGAACAAACCATACGCCAGCGGACACTCCATGGTGCACCATTTTCCTACTTTCACGAGACTCCCCCGCTCAGAAACGGAAAACTCCCGGGAGGAACACCAAACAGACTCGCGTGCCCAGCAGGCGATGCTTGCATCAGCGTCTGTTGTAGTCATTAAACGAACAAGATCGCGTACGCGCGCTCGCTCGACGGCACCGCCCTGACCCGGTTACTGCGTTGACCCGGCGGTTCGAATTGCCGCCGCCGGCAGTCTTCCAGCGCGCTCGGTTCGCGGGCGCCAGCAGCACTTGCCGGCGACCCTTCCTAGTCTCCGAAGCAAATGAGTTCGTGAAACTCTGGAACACAAAGTGAGCTCTGAATCATGGAGCGCTGCAAATCTGCGTGCAGAGCCGCGTTCACTAATTCATTCCTGGGGTCCCGCGGTCATGTTCTTTCACTAGCCCGTCAGGGACGTTGTCACTTTTCTCTTAGCTGCCGGAGTCAGGGAACCTGCGTTGAAGTGACTCTTAAACGCGACCTGTGAGAAACATATATAGGCTTTTCTCGTGTTGGGGCGCTAATTAACTGCAGGATGACTTTTTACTTTTTCGAACAGCTGTTAATTAACAAGGTTAAGCTAAGAGTGATTGCACAGGTGCGTACGGTCCATCTTGCGTCTCCTCCTTCGTCTTCCTCCCCAGTGTTGCTGGTCGCCCAGGGTTGTCAGACGACTGCGCTTTTTCCGCTGCACGCGTTCGCCTTGCATCGGGAGGTTCGTTAACTCATACAACAGCGGTATAAAACTTGGGAGAGCCCACCAAGAGCACGGAAAAGGAGCGAGACTGGAGCACCACTGAAAGCCTAGATCCTTGTCTAGGAAGTGTTTGGAAGTGTTTGGAAAGCCTAGGAAGTGTTTGGAACGTCCATCTAATGTATAACGATCTCGACGAGTATTTCTGCAACGGAGACTCCTTTCTAGCACCCGCAGGTTTAGAACCAGCGACATAACAAAAGAGTTAGGTATCAGTAGGCGCAGCCAGGCGAAAATAAAAGCAGCAGGGGCCCGTAGCCACGCTGTCTCCCTCACCCGTGACGGTCGCGTTGCGGGAGAGGGCAGTAAAGGCGGCGGCGGCATTCAGCGGCTTACGCGGGTAATTACAGACGGCGCCCTTGATCTAACAACGGGGGAGGGGGAATTGGTCGTGTCTCGCAACTCCTCTGCAAAAACAGGATGCAGGCCAGCACGCACACAACGACTGGCACAATTCCGCGACGACTGATGAGTCGTCACGAGGAGCACTGCGCAATCCAAGCAGCCGGGAAGAATGGCTGCAGGATGGCGTGCACAGGTTGGGCCTTTTGAGTTCAACGCATGACACGTTAAAAAAGAAAATGGAGGGTGGGGGGGGGGGGGGGAGGAATCGATATGCACGCCCTGCTAGCAATTGTTTTTACTTTAATTTGTCAGCCCAACTCCGCGCGGCTAAGGTCTTGGTTCGTACTTGCATGCTAATGTTTCGCCACCGTTGGTCGCGGTGAAAAAGCCACCTTGTGCAAGCTTCCACTTCAAAAATGCGACACTTCGTGCCTCCGCGTTCTAACTGCACAATTTCGGATAACGTGCGCGTGCAATGAGCAGCAGCGCCTGTAAAAACCCTCGATAATCAAGATCAGTCCATTCGTTGGGTAATACCTGCACATCAAGATTCCACAAGCAAGAACCGGTCGCACCGAGAGAGAGCATCGGGTCGGATTCAGTCCAGTCGACAGCGAGAGGTGGCTTGACTGGCTCGATCCGCTTGACACAGCACACGTAAACGTACACGTACAACGAACACTGGAATTTTGTTTGTCGCTCGCGCTGAGATCATTTTTTCAGCTGGCGTGGCTGGCGAGAATGGACTGAATTCAGGAGACTACACTTGAAATCAAGCAAAAACACTTGGTTCTTTCGTATTCAATTATATAATAGGCTCTGAAATACAACACGTCCTATGGAGAGCATCGGACGGCGAGAGCGGGGCCATAGAAGAAAATGCCTTTGAGTTAAGATATTGCACAACACATTTTGTGGTCAAACTGTTATCAGAAGGTATAATTACACACAAAATCCGAGCCGCGTACCACAGCGAAGAGACCAACCACTCTTATAGGATTAAGAAGTTTCGCCGTAAAACTGACTGCCTTAAGTGCTCCTCCCTCTTTCCGAAAACGGTGAAGTGAAGTCTTTATTTCATAGCAAAGTGTACAAAAAGAAGTACTGGTCAATCTAAGCACATAGTGCTTGTTAGAAGACCAGGCAGCCAGTGTTGCATCCTTAAACTAGGGTATAAAGCAATATACGTTCACAATATTCACATAACGGGAAAAAATAATAATACAAGGTAAATACAAGTAATACAATCCTATGCGAACAAAATATAAAAACGAGAAAATATAAAAAAACGAAAAAAGAAACCCGTCAAGTTCCCCATTTGACAAAAAAAAAATCACACATTACAGGACAAAGTTGAACACCATTTCCTTACTTCTCTCAGCATTAAAGCTCGTGATTTTAAATCGTACAGTATCTCACTTAGTTCATTGAATATCTGAGGTACATAATAATTTCTGGCTTTCTTTCCATAGTTTGTAAAGACTCGTGGTTAAACATATTTCTCAGTTTTTCGTAGTAATACATCTTTCTTTACTAATAGCTTAAACTTGTTAGAATAATAGTAGCGGGTGAACACAGTATACTTAAATAGCTCATGCACTGGAAGTATTCCTAGTATGCGGTATTTCTCATGTGTCTCTATATGTTCCCATTCCGTTACATAGGTATACTTAAATAGCTCATGCACTGGAAGTATTCCTAGTATGCGGTATTTCCCATGTGTCTCTATATGTTCCCATTCCGTTACATAGGTATACTTAAATAGCTCATGCACTGGAAGTATTCCTAGTATGCGGTATTTCCCATGTGTCTCTATATGTTCCCATTCCGTTACATAGGTATACTTAAATAGCTCATGCACTGGAAGTATTCCTAGTATGCGGTATTTCCCATGTGTCTCTATATGTTCCCATTCCGTTACATAGGTATACTTAAATAGCTCATGCACTGGAAGTATTCCTAGTATGCGGTATTTCTCATGTGTCTCTATATGTTCCCATTCCGTTACATAGGTATACTTAAATAGCTCATGCACTGGAAGTATTCCTAGTATGCGGTATTTCCCATGTGTCTCTATATGTTCCCATTCCGTTACATAGGTATACTTAAATAGCTCATGCACTGGAAGTATTCCTAGTATGCGGTATTTCCCATGTGTCTCTATATGTTCCCATTCCGTTACATAGGTATACTTAAATAGCTCATGCACTGGAAGTATTCCTAGTATGCGGTATTTCTCATGTGTCTCTATATGTTCCCATTCCGTTACATAGGTATACTTAAATAGCTCATGCACTGGAAGTATTCCTAGTATGCGGTATTTCCCATGTGTCTCTATATGTTCCCATTCCGTTACATAGGTATACTTAAATAGCTCATGCACTGGAAGTATTCCTAGTATGCGGTATTTCCCATGTGTCTCTATATGTTCCCATTCCGTTACATAGGTATACTTAAATAGCTCATGCACTGGAAGTATTCCTAGTATGCGGTATTTCCCATGTGTCTCTATATGTTCCCATTCCGTTACATAGGTATACTTAAATAGCTCATGCACTGGAAGTATTCCTAGTATGCGGTATTTCTCATGTGTCTCTATATGTTCCCATTCCGTTACATAGGTATACTTAAATAGCTCATGCACTGGAAGTATTCCTAGTATGCGGTATTTCCCATGTGTCTCTATATGTTCCCATTCCGTTACATAGGTATACTTAAATAGCTCATGCACTGGAAGTATTCCTAGTATGCGGTATTTCTCATGTGTCTCTATATGTTCCCATTCCGTTACATAGGTATACTTAAATAGCTCATGCACTGGAAGTATTCCTAGTATGCGGTATTTCCCATGTGTCTCTATATGTTCCCATTCCGTTACATAGGTGTTGTGTCCCCTTATTGCTTTTGTGTGTGCGCGCCCCCGCATCCTCCTCCTAACGACCACTCGCATCCTCCTTCTAACGACCACTTGCCCTTCGTCGCACGCTGTCGCCAGATGCCCCCCCACGGTGCGCCCCCGCACCCTCCTCCTGTTCTGGGAAGCCACTCCCTCCCGTGGACGCTTCTCCGCTCCATCCTTTCTTCGGGCGGCCAGTTCGGCTCCTGCCTCGGTCGACGCTGGTCGCACCCTCATCGGCTTTAAATAAACGAAGTCTAAAAGTACCGTGTGCGTCTTTCGCTGCATTCAACACAGCGACCGGACACGACAGTGGCGACGAGAAAGTGGATTCGACCCGCGCTACGCAACGCTATTGACAAGCCATGGCTACGCGAGGGTTTCCCAATCAGATACCAGAGTTCAACGGCTCATCGTGGTCATCGTGGGTTGGACGCCTTCAGTTCTACTTTGAAGCTAACAACATCACAGACCCAGCCTTGAAGAGGGCCAACCTGCTGACGCTGTGCGGGGAGCAGACCTACGATACTGTCTGCGCCCTTATTCAGCCAAGCACACCAGCGGCAGTGTCTTACGACGACATCGTAAAAGCGCTGCAAAAGCACTACGACCCAAGGCCATCCGAGGTCTACAGCCGGGCTCGCTTCCAACGACGAGATCAACTGGGAGGAGAAACTGTGAGCGCCTACGTAGCCGCGCTCAAGAAGCTCGCTGCCGACTGCAATTTTGGAACGCTGTCGACAACAGCTACCGGGCAGGAGGGAGACGCAGCTTCTTCTGCTAACACCACCATGCTTCCCTTGGACGTGATGTTACGCGACAGATTTGTGTGCGGACTGAGTGACGAGTCACTGCAGCAGCGCCTGTTCGCTGAGAAGGACCTCACATTCAGCAAAGCTTACGACATCGCCGTTCGAGCGGAGAGCGCCGGTCACCAGCAGAGAGGGATTCGCCGGAACACCGAGCCGGTACACCAGACAAGCAACCAGGTGCGCAAGCCTTCTGTTGTTGTAAAATCGGTCAAAAAGGCACAACGCTGCTGGCGGTGTGACGACCAACACAACCCCCAGGGATGTCGATTCCAGTCAGCCACGTGTAATTTTTGCCACAAGCGAGGGCATATCGAAAGAGCATGCATTACGAAACGGAGACTTGCCAAGATAAAGTCACCTTCCCAGCCTAATCACAGCGTCAACGCCTCAGAGAATACGCCGCTATCTGATCTCCATGGAACAACATCAGCAACACCATCTGTGTTGTACGACCTGAACACCATGAATCTCGGCACGCGACCGAAGATTTTTACAGAAGTAAGCGTACATCACCAGCTGATTAAGTTCGAGGTGGACTCCGGCGCAGCCTGTACTCTGATCAGTGAGGACACGTTCCGAACTTCATGGCCATCTGACGCACCCGCCCTGCAACAAGACGACACGCACCTGCGAACGTGGTCAGGACAGAATCTGCCACTATTGGGCTCTGCCAACGTGCAGGTTAACTACAACGGCCAGACCCATACGCTACCTCTGCTTGTTGTGAAGGGCACAGGATCAAGCCTTCTAGGGAGAAACTGGTTTTCTCCACTAGGCGTGATGATATGCGGCATACACCAGACGCCGAGCCAGAACATGGTTGAGCAACTGCAAGAGAAATACGAAAGAGTATTCTCGGAAGAGATTCCAGGAAACGAAGGGCCCCCGGTCACACTGGAGTTGTTGGACAACGCGCAACCCAAATTTCTGAAGGCCAGGCCGGTGCCGTTTGCTCTCCGAGATTCAGTTGAAAAAGAGTTGGACAAACTGGAGCAGCAAGGTGTCATCGAGCCGACGCAGCATTCAGAATGGGCCACACCACTTGTCGTAGTTCGCAAGAAGAACGGAACCATACGCCTCTGCGGAGACTACCGGAGCACCGTCAATCTTGCGACTAAAGCGTCCTCTTACCCGCTACCGACACCGGAAGAAGTATTCAGTGTACTACGTGGCGCAAGAGTCTTCAGCACATTGGACCTCACCCAGGCGTATCAGCAGCTGAAGGTGAGCGAGTCAACTGCTGAATTATTGGCAATTAACACACTGAAAGGCTTGTACAAAGTCAAGCGACTGCCTTTTGGCGTAGCTGCAGCCCCGGCCATATTTCAAAAATTCATGGAGACAGTGCTTCAGGGCATCCCAGGAGTTTGTGTCTACCTTGACGATGTCATCATCAGTGGCACTTCCACTGAAGAGCATGCAGTGCGCCTAGAGCTCGTTCTCGAAAGGCTAGCAAACGCTAATTTGTGCATAAGCAAATCGAAGTGCTGTTTTGCGGTGCCAGAGGTGCAATTTCTGGGACACCGAATTGATGCGGAAGGCATTCACCCTACCGAGGACAAAGTGCGAGCGATCACAGAAGCACGAGCTCCAACAAACAAGCAGGAGCTACAGGCTTTTCTCGGACTCTTGACGTTCTACGACCGGTTCTTGGAACAAAGAGCTACCGTGGCCAACGACTTATACCAACTCCTTCGGAAAGATGTGACATGGACATGGTCGCCACGCCATCAGCAGTCATTCGATGCCCTGAAAGACCTGATTCGAAGATGTACAGTCCTCCGCCACTACGACGAAAGGAAGCCTCTGCTTTTGGCTTGCGACGCATCACCGTACGGAGTCGGCGCGGTTCTATCGCAAACTGACGAGCAAGGAAGGGAAGCTCCCATCGCCTTCGCCTCACGTACGTTGTCGCAAGCAGAACGCAACTACGCGCAACTTGACAAAGAAGGGCTAGCCATCGTCTACGCGGCGACACATTTTCACCAGTACATTGCCGGCCGGAAGGTGACCTTTATAACCGATCACCGACCGCTATTGGGCATTCTGGGACCACAAAGGCCTATGCCACCAACTTTGTCTCCGCGAATGACACGTTGGTGCATCAAACTCTCAGCGTACGACTACGCTCTGGTCTACCGCAATGGGAGTAAACATCAAAACGCCGATGCGCTAAGCCGTCTGCCACTAGACGCAACTGTTGACGAACCATTTCCACCAGGAGACGTTCTGATGTTCGAAGCACTGCCAGAACCTCCGCTTACAGCAGGCACAGTTGCAGCATCTACGCAGAAGTGCGCAGCTCTCCGGCTAGTTTACACAGCTGTTCAACAAGGCAACGTGCATAAACTCAAAGGGGACAACTTCGACGCTTACCGCAGGCGAGCTACAGAGTTGAGCACCCATCGCGGCTGCATCATATTTGGGTCCCGAGTTGTGATGCCGAGAGAACTACGCGCACAAGCTATGTCTCTCATCCACGCCGGACATCGGGGCATCGTTGCAATGAAAAAGTGTGCCAGAAGCTACATGTGGTGGCCTGGCATTGACAACGACATCGAAACAGTGGTGCGAGAATGCAAGCCTTGCCAGAGCAGCCGGAGCGCCCCGCCGAAAGCTCCTGTCCCAGAATGGGAAAAGCCAGACACACCATGGCACACACTGCACATTGATTTTGCAGGACCAATTGAGGGCTGCACTTTCCTTGTGGTCGTAGATGCCTGCACAAAGTGGCTTGAGATAAGGCAAATGGGACAGACGACTTCGGCAGCAGTCATTGACAACCTCCGATCACTATTTGCAACGTTCGGCCTGCCGCGCAAGATAGTGTCGGACAACGGAACACCGTTTGTGTCTGCGGAGATCCTCAAGTTTTATCGCGACAACGGGATCTCATCAGTTACATCGGCCCCCTACCACCCAGCGACAAACGGACAAGCCGAGCGCTACGTAGCCGAGCTAAAACGCGCCCTTGAAAGAGATCAGACAGGCTCGCTGCAGCGCCGCCTTGCGCGCTTTCTCTTCAAGCAGCACACGACGGTTCAGAGCACAACAGGCGAGACCCCCTCGAAAATGATGTTCGAGCGTGAAATGCGAACCCAGCTCACAGCCATCCTCCCCGAGCCAAAGGCAGAGACGTTCCGGGAAGAAAAAGCAATTCCGCGCTGCGGCACGCTTAATGAGGGGCAGCGCGTCCTCGCCCGACAGTTTCTGAAAAAGCCACGCTGGGAGGAAGCTACAATTGTCAGACGCATAGGCCTGCGCTCTTGGCTCGTCAACATACATGGCACAGTAGCACGCCGACATCTCAACCAGCTGCGTAGATTTACGACGCCGTCTGAGAGCTGTCCGCCAGCGGAGAGAACACGTGCACCATCTTCCCACATAGCCTGGCACCTCTTCCCGGAAGAAGAGACTTCGCCCAGGACAGACCTAGGAGACACAGCGAACAACAGCCAGCCTACAAGTGTTTCTCCCCCGAGCGCACAAAGCCAGCGCGCCTCCACGCGTGAGCGCCGACCCCCTGCACGATACCAGGCAACTTTCTAAGGGGGAAGGAAGTGTTGTGTCCCCTTATTGCGTTTGTGTGTGTGCGCCCCCGCATCCTCCTCCTAACGACCACTCGCATCCTCCTTCTAACGACCACTTGCCCTTCGTCGCACGCTGTCGCCAGATGCCCCCCCACGGTGCGCCCCCGCACCCTCCTCCTGTTCTGGGAAGCCACTCCCTCCCGTGGACGCTTCTCCGCTCCATCCTTTCTTCGGGCGGCCAGTTCGGCTCCTGCCTCGGTCGACGCTGGTCGCACCCTCATCGGCTTTAAATAAACGAAGTCTAAAAGTACCGTGTGCGTCTTTCGCTGCATTCAACACAGCGACCGGACACGACAATAGGTATACTTAAATAGCTCATGCACTGGAAGTATTCCTAGTATGCGGTATTTCCCATGTGTCTCTATATGTTCCCATTCCGTTACATAGGTATACTTAAATAGCTCATGCACTGGAAGTATTCCTAGTATGCGGTATTTCCCATGTGTCTCTATATGTTCCCATTCCGTTACATAGGTATCTTAAATAGCTCATGCACTGGAAGTATTCCTAGTATGCGGTATTTCTCATGTGTCTCTATATGTTCCCATTCCGTTACATAGGTATACTTAAATAGCTCATGCACTGGAAGTATTCCTAGTATGCGGTATTTCCCATGTGTCTCTATATGTTCCCATTCCGTTACATAGGTATACTTAAATAGCTCATGCACTGGAAGTATTCCTAGTATGCGGTATTTCCCATGTGTCTCTATATGTTCCCATTCCGTTACATAGGTATACTTAAATAGCTCATGCACTGGAAGTATTCCTAGTATGCGGTATTTCTCATGTGTCTCTATATGTTCCCATTCCGTTACATAGGCTATGCTATTGACAATTCTTTTAATCATTCGGTTAATATTTTGTTTCTTGTGGTCAGAACACGTACCATACAAGGTGATACCGTATGTGATAATTGTTCCGGCAAATGACTTATATACAGTTCTTCGAATGTTGATGACTAGCTAGGAAGTTGATGACTAGGAAGTTGATGACTAGCTAACAGGTTTAGGTATCCAGTAACGTGCCGAACGATACTTTCTTTTCAGCCCTGCACCCCTAGGCCTCCTTTCCTTTCTGTCTTAACTGTAACTATTTTTCTGAGTTGTATTTATTTTCCTGACGTGTCCTGCAATTCGGGTACGTATCATAATTAAAAGTCAGTACTCATCAAATACTGCGTAGCCGATTTACATTCGAAAGAAGCGCGGAAGACAGAACAAGCACGAACAAATAAGCTCGGCGAAACAGAAAATGAATACAAATAAAGACAAAAGAGCAAGCCGTTTACCGAGCGGAAATACCAAGAGATAGGAAACGCAGGCAAGCAAACACTGAGATGAATTTGGCCGAATACAATCTGAACACGAATACGCCTATACGGGAGTAAAAACGGAACAAGCTATCCTCTAGTGAACCCCGTTTTATAAAAGGCAGTGCGCAAGAGGAGAGATTACTTCCTTTTTACTTCTTTCCATTTAGCGCCGCCGCGGTGGCTCAGTGGTTATGGTGCTCGGCTGCTGACCCGAAAGACGCGGGTTCGATCCCGGCCGCGGCGGCTAGAATTTCTTTGGAGGAGAAATTCTAGAGGCCCGTGTACTGTGCGATGTCAGTGCACGTTAAAGAACCCCAGGTGGTCGAAATTTCCGGAGCCCTCCACTGCGGCGTCTCCCATAGCCTGAGTCGCTTTGGGACGTTAAACCCCATAAACCAATCAACCTTTCCATTTAGATTACAGGGTAGCGCAGGGAAGGGCTCATTACATTAATTTGAGATGCTGTTAGTCATTTTCTTTTCTGCAAACTTAAACAGCGCCAACTTTTGAGACGAATACACAGATAGACATGACAGGACGGGCGCTGTCTCCAACTATGTTTATTAAGGCGAAAGCCTTTAATGCCTCATACTGCCGTGTCGACAGACGCGTCGGCAGAAGTGTCGGCAGAAGTGTCGACAGACGCGTCGGCAGATTCGTCCGCCTTTCGGCGTCACTGCTTAAAAGGCTCAAGGTTCCAGCATGAATAAAGGCGCATCTAGTGAATGCATGGGCTTCATAAATAAAAGCAGTAAAGTCAAGAAAAGGAAAATAAAATATAAAAATAAGAAAATAAACAATAAAAAATAGAAATAAGATATGAAAATAAAAGTAAACAATAATAAAATTAAGAAAATGAGCAAAAAAATAAATGAAAACAAAATATGAAAAATAAAAAAGTAACTAAAAACAAACAGTGGCCAGGAAACGCTTTCGCCTTGCAGCACTTTAGAGAGCCAAAGTGCCCCCTGAATTTTTTTACCCTATTTTCGTTGAACATATAAGAAAGATGACAGTGAGCGCATGCGCATCTGCGACTGACCATAGAAGGAAAGGTCAAGAAAACGGCAGGGGAGGAGGGGGGGAGGGAGAGTAAAATGTGGTCGCTTCTTCTTCCAAAGATGACAGCAAATAAAGCATAGTAGACTAAGGCGAGCAGACTGCGTTTCGTACCCTATTTTCAAGCAATATGAATTCGCTGGTATGCAGAAAGACAGAGGTGGTGCTGATACACATGTCGCCTCAGCCTTGATTTGCTGTCATCTTTGGAAGAAGAAGCGACCTCATTTTACTCTCCCTCCTCCCCCCCCCCCTCCCGTCCCGTTTTCTTGGACTTTCCTTCTGTGGTCAGTCGTAGATGTGCATGCGCTCACGGTCGTCTTTTCTTATACGTTCAACGAAAATACGTGTCAATAAATATAGTTGGAATCAGCGCCCGTCCTGTCATGTCGATCTGTGTATTCGTGTGAAAATGTCGCGCTGTTTAAGTTTGAAGAAAACAAAATGCATCACCAACTAGCTCCGCAACGTGTATTACTGCTAGCCATGCGGCGGGCTTACAAGCTTTCTACGAATGAGGACTATTATCGAATGCCACGGCAAACAGCAGCACGTACTGGGACCTTCAGAGGAAAGAGAAATCACGGACTTGCACGCCAGTTCATCGAAGCTTTCACGTGTCTAGCTACACCTAGCAGACGCTGTAAAAAAAAAAGAGAAAAAAAAGTGATGCTTAATGACAACGTTGTCACAAGTGGACCATCACGATGATACCGTGTATTCGACGAAGTTGATGCAGTGTCTGCTCGTCAACTATAGATTAGTGCATTCTTTTCTCTCTCTTTTTTTTGGCACCATACCTCTATAGAGTGAAAGCATGCTTGGCACAGAATTCGCCCAGCATGGCAGACTGCACACCGCGACGCGTTAAGCCCAAAAGAATCGGCAAATGTCTGACCTGGGGCACCCGCACTACGCCGCCGCGGATGCAATGGGAAGTCCCACCAACATCAGTCGATGGAAACGCATTGAAACCCGCAGTCATTGTTAGAGATGTAAAATTTCAAGAAATTTTGAATGGCATGAAAAAAAAACATTCTTTTCAGGGTTTTTTTCATGAAAAATTGGAAATTTTGCAAGACGTGCAAAAAACAGATTTATTTGCAACAGCACAACCATCAATAATAATGCTCCGAAGTTCAGTGAAATATACAGTTATAGATGTCATATTCTGAAACGAAGATAAATAACGATTTGCACTTGAGGCGAATATGGAGATATCAATATCATTTTTGTGGAACGAACTTCTTGTTCTATTGCACCGACAAAGGGAACATGAGAACTGATCTATAAGTCACTCCATATCGGACTCAGAGTCACTGTCGCTGGATGCGGCACTAGCGCAGCAGCATGGATTGATGATGTGTCCACAGCTAGGTTCAACTGCACATACACGAGCTTTCGAACGCGTTCCCCTGAAAGCCTGTTGCGAATCCCTGTATGGACGTTTCCCAAACGTGACCAGTTTCGTTCGCAGCTGGCGGTTGATTATGGTATCTGCAGCAGTCGGCAAGCCAGAGGAGTTAGCGGCTGGTTGGTGCAAAGGCCTTGCCACCAGGTAGATGGGGCCACGTGCTTCGCTGAGTCCCAGACCCCTGTCGTGGATCAAATTCCTGCGGATGTCCTCTACTCTGCTACGTTGGAAATCAAGAAGCTAGGCTTGTATTTGGCTAGAACCGCTTACGTGCACAACAGCCTATGTTATTTATGCCGTGTGTATCGCGCTGTAGAATTTGCAGCCATTTTGTTCTACTTCAGCCGTGAGTTCAAGTATTAGTGTGTTTTTAAGTCAAGCCTGTATCTTATATGCGACCTGGCCTCAAACCCGCGTACTCGCAGCACGAACGTTTTAAAAGCACTAAATGGCACCGGCGATGACGACTGCTCTCCAATTGTTCAACGATGCAAACTGTTATGGTTTTCAAAGCAAAAACAAAAACCTAAACTGAAAGCAAGAAATCATAGAACCTTGAAATTGCATTGTGAAATTTTCGATGTTTATTTCCATTTTTTCTCGTCTGAAAAAAAAACGAAAAAAAAGAGCTTTTTTCCAAAATTGCAGTGTTTTTTTCAGGCCTTGACATCTCTAGTCATTGTAGAAGAAAACACGGGGCCTTCAGGGAAGTCCCAGTAGCGATAAATCCACAATTTATCTCACACCTCTCCACTCGACCTCACTCGACCGGCAATGTGCCGGGAAGCGAAAGACAAATGCGCCCCTAGAGAGCCGCCTGGAAACTGTCTCCCCGTTTCTGCGGTCGTAAAACCGGCCCGGCGCACTAAATGGAGCCCGCTTATAGGAAAGACAAAGAGTGGACATTTACAGCGTACCGATCCGGACGCCGGCGCGGGCCTCCTGAATTCCGAGCACACTTCGGATGTGTCGGTGCTGCTAAGGTCCCAAGAAGAACTGAAACCGAAGTGACAACCAACGAGGAAACGACACCAAAGGTCAGAATCGTTGCTCTCTTGTTAAATGTCGCTTCCACGGCTATAAAACAACCATCTCCGCCGCATATCCTGCTTCCAGGAAGGAGTCCACTCTCTCCCGCGGCGAAGTGTGCGGTGTGCAGAGGGACGGCCGGGAGTCGAAAATTGCAACATTTGCAACTGCTGCGGTAGCAGGTTTTCTTTGTCGTGGTACCATTGGCAGTGTGCATGCTTGCATAAATCGGACTGTTACAAGCTGTAGCTAGTTACACAAGGCGCACGGGGAGCGCTGGAGCGACAGCCAAGCTTGCGGCTTCCAGTTAAAAAGGCCGCTACAAAACAATAAGCAAAGTGTTGCGTACAGAAGGGCTGTGCTTGTGTGCGAAGGAATACAGCTCGAACGCCGTGTACCGCACCGGGCCCAACAACCATTACAAAAATGGTCTATAGACAGTCTATAGACTTTTTATAGACTCTATTGCCTTCCTTTAGATATATTTTGTCTATTCATAGTCTATACACTTTCTATAGACCAAAGGTTACTAAAAATGTGTGGTGAGAAATCTACAGATTCTTTGTAGACTGTTTAAAGCGTTTGTATTGCCTACAGACTTTTTTTAGGATTTGTCGACAGAGAGCCTTTAGATTTATAGACAGAAGTCTATTGAGAGTCTATAGAAAGTCTCCAAAAATTTTTGTAAGGGTAACAGGAGCGCGTTTTTCTCTTTCCCGTCCTGTGGGGAGCACAATCCTTCTCCCCCGTTTTCCTGTCTCCGCCGCCAACCCATGTCTGTGTGGAAAGGTGACTTTAGACATGGCGACGAGCTGGTGCAAAACGTGTCAGCACGAGTCGAGTGCGAATAAATAATTCTTGCGTCCTCTAGCGCCTTCCTTCAAGAAAAACGGCGGATATGCCACAAAGGCAGTTTCACTGCGAATTAGGCGCGGCACGTAAGACTAGCCATGAAAAGCCTCCTCAACGGCCGCCAAAAACGGGCACTTCTGATATTCGAACACTGTACTCAGACGTAGGCGCTCACTGATCAAGCATACGACGCATTGGCTGTGGTCGTAATCCCGCCCAGAGGTGACCTTCTCCGCAAACTTATCCTGCAGACGTACAAAGATGTCTTCCAATCAAGCAGAGTGGGCACTTCGCGCAGTGTTGTACCATCAACACCAAATGGCCCGGTTCTAAAAAGGCCACGGGCGAACAATGCAAATGCCGCCAAGGTCTATCTATACGTCCGAGCGAGAGAGGTACGGTCGTAAGAAAAGAAATGTCAAGGGCGCCATCACCCAGAGTTGGTGGAGGCCAGACACATTCCCTTCCACATCTGCCGTCGCCGCTGTCGCCACGGCGCGGCGCTCGCAGAGACAGGCGACAGAAGCGCCGCTATGGACTTTCTGTCACTTACGTTATTCCCTCGCAGACGAGACAGCTGCCCATCCACTGCATAATGCAGCCCCGTCATTAGTACTGTCTGGGCAGGTGGAGCGCTTTCGATCCGCAGATGGCCTCGAGCGATTTCCGCCGCACGCGGGAACGAGCGCAGATGGTATTACAAGATGCTTCCAAAATGCAGCGGTTGACGTCTGACGCCCAGTACATTTCGGCACTAACGGCCGCTGCTTTCGTTGAATGCTCTTCCTGATGTAAAACAGATCATTTCAGCGCAACGCCCGGCGAATGCATTTGGCAATTTCCGCTAAACAGCTGCTGCCAGATGTCATCTTTGAGCATAAACGAGTGCTGTACGGTTTATATACCCCAAGGCCGATCGGGAAGCAGTTCTTGAACGCACGACGCCACTATGCGGTGGTGGTCTGTTCCCGGTCTCTGGGGAACGCGAGATTATTCGGCAGCGCGCCACGTATATCATTCACTTGGGTTCATTGATGGCTATCTTTAGATCCTCCTCAGCTGGGGCCCAAAACCGCAGGCGCTCTAAGTGCGTTTTGTATGGGGAGAAGACGCCCAAGAAATAGGTAGTTCAAGTGTGCTCTTCTGTGCAGCCATACATTCTCACTTGTGTGCCTCGTAATGAACGAAAGAACAAATGCACAAGTGGAAGAGACATTCGCTGGGCAGAACCAAGGAACCCTAAGGAAAAAAAAATAAACTTAAAGGGGGCGAGGGCGAGTCATTTTGTGTGCTGATTTGCCACAACCATTAGTCCCGGCGTTTCGGGACTGCCTGCTGATAATCTAACTGTTGGGCCCATTGGGACTAACTGCAAAAGATTTAACTGCTGGTCCCCTGGGAAAGGGGTGCAACAGTTAGTCCCCGGAAGCAGTAGTCTAAAGAAAGCGAAGCGTGGTTTCCAGCGTATTTATGAGCAGGACAGTTTCCTACAGCACTTATTAGAAATAATAACAACAAAGAAAACAGAAATAAACGCGCACGAATATACCAGGATTCTAATCAACAACCTTCGGATTGGAAACCGAGCTTGGGTGTACCCAGGCCACCAGAACAGGCGGTCCGGACCAGGAAATAAAAGCCTTATATACGAAGTACATGCAATGCTTGGGTTTACCGTTCGCAATTATATTAAACTTATTGCTGTTTAGAGCAAAGTATGGTGATATTACTGTCATATCTTTTTGCAGAAAGCTGCAGCGAGCCTTAAAACATATGCACAGCGTCTAAGTAACATTTCTGGCTAAAAAATAAGTGCCGAACCATGTATATGTATACCTTACGCCCGGTACTTCACAATCACGAAAGGTTTTCATTTCCGGATAAGGTGGTCTTATCTGTAGCAACTGGCAGCTGCACATTGCAGCCTGCTGAAAACAAATATATAAGGCCGTGGTCCCTTTCGTTTTTTTTTTTTTTGTAACTGACCGGCAGCGGCGACTCTTTGCCCCTCGCCGTTTCGCTCAGTGTCGCCGATACTTACACAGCATCATGTAAGCTCGTCAAGAAAAAAACGGCAACTAAATGAACAACGTACACTTGCTTGACGCTAACCCTCACATTCGACACGTATTGAAGCTCGCAATACTTGTTTCTGCATTCTCTCAGCAGCCGGTTGCTTCTGATCCACGAAGCCTTTTTCTCACGCAAAAAAGCCATTCGCTTCCGCGCGGACAGAGGCGATGCTCTCAATGGCCTCAGACGACATTCTGCGCTCCGAAAAATCGCGTACTATTGCAGTCGAGGTCATCCCGCACGATTTTTGAGTGCTGGAGGTATACATATACATGGTTCGGCGCTTCTTTTTTGACCAAAATGCCATTCAGACGCTGCGCGTGTTTCAAGGCTCACCGCTGCTTCTTGCAAAAGCATACTACAGCGAAATCACCGTACTTTCCTCTAAACAGCAATGCGTTTCAAGAAAATGCAAGCGGAAAACCGAAGCAATACACCTACTTCGCACATAAGGCTGTTATTTCCTGATCCGGACAGTCTGCTGTGGTGGCCTGGGCATACACACGCTAGGTTCCCAATGTGAATGTGAGGTCGAATCCTGGTATCTTATTGTGCGGCTATATCTGTTTCCCTTGTTGTTATTATGTGCGATAAATGCTGTCGGAAACTATACCCCGGTCTAAATTACGCTGGAAACCACGCTTCGTTTGCATTTTTTTTTTTTTTTTGCGCTGGAGCTCACACTTTCTGCGTGGAACACTGGCCAGTTTTTCAACCGTCGCCTCAGGGCATTGGATCTTGGACTGCGCGTTCGTCTCAGTGTTGCATTTACAAAGCAATACACATTCCGCATTGGGATAGCCGACAGCCCTGCTTGTGAAATACATGGTTTGTTCTGAAAGTAGTAGGACTCATTTTTTTAAACAAAATATATTCAAGAGAATAGTACAAACGATTACAATTTTTCAAGGCAGCACCCTTCCGCACCTACACGCTGCTGCCAATGAGTTTTACAGTTTTCGTACGCCTACAGGAGTGCCTGGACCGGAATGCTGTTTAGCTCCCTCGTCACGGCCTGTTGAACCACCTGTAACAATCCGTGATGTTTCCCCGCGAGCGTCGATTTTGTTCTCGAGAATAGAAAAAAGTATGGCAGGGCCAAGTCGAGGCTGTAGGGGGGCTGAGGCAGCGTTGCCGCCTTGTGCTGGGCAAAAAATCGGGGTCCTCATTAACATCATGAAGAAGATCCTACCGGTCGGCCTTTTCCTCCTCTGACAACACTCCCGGCACCAACTTCGCGCATGCTTTCCTCATGGATAAGTTTTCTGTCACGATCTCAAAAACTTGGGTTTGAGGAATGCTCAAGTCATCAGCAATCATTCTGATACTCATTCTACGATCACTGTTAAGTAAACGTTTCACTCGCTACACATTTTCGTTGGTCTTGCTGGTCGGAGGGCGTCTGGAGCGGTCGTCTTCCTCCACTCTTTCCTTACCTTCTCGGAACAGCTTGTGCCACTCAAAAAACACCTGATCTACCCATGGAAGCGTCACCGTAGGCCTCCTTAATCATGTTGTGAGTCTCTTTGCCTGTTTTACCAAGATTTACTCAAAATTTGATCGCGTATAGCTGATCGAGTAAACGCTCGATGATTCTGCGTGACGAGACGTTTCGACAGGGGTTCACAGTACAAGCGACCTCCTCTCTTCAATGGCCGAGAGCCGACTGCCGATTTTCCCAAGCATTCCCAATATCCCCCTTCAACGATCCTGCACGCGCAGACAACCTCTCGTCCGCCCGTTCGCCCAGAAAAAAAAACCAGTCCTACTACTTTCAGAACAGACCCTGTATACCGCTGCGAAGAGACCATTGTACATCTCCTGTGGGAGTCTCCTGGGCCGCCTCGATCCTTGTCCTTTCACACAGGATAAGACACTGGGACCGTGGCCACAGCAATCGATTGGCCTCGAGGCCTACAAGGCACTGCTTTTTTGCTTGCTCAGAGCGACTGGCATGAGGGGCCAATTGTGACTGTGCCCCTCGGCTCTTCTCTCTTTCCCTTTTCAACCCCCTCATCCCTCTTCCCCAGTGCAGGGCAGCCAACCAGATCCGCTTACTGGTTAATTAACATCCCTTCCTTCCCTCTTCCTCTCTATCTCTTTCTATGCTGCGGTTCGTCCCCCGGTTAAGGCGCGAATATAGTCCGACGTAACGCAAGCGAGCGCGCACGCTGCGTTGCGTTGGTGAAAACAGCTCCGTCTATAGTTCGACGCACTGCAGCGGCCAACGCAACCGGCGGCTGCCAGCGTGCCCCGATGAGCCCGGCGCAGATTTGGCTCCTGCTCCAATTGCGCGCCGGCGCCGCCGACCGCGTCGACCCACAATGCATCGCGCGGAGAAAAATGGCGGATGCCAGCGCGAGCGGCGTGAGTGCGAAAATCTTTCGCACATACATTGAGCGCCTTCGCTTTCGCCGCAAGCGGTGGACTAGTAACAGCAGAGCAAGTTTCTGTCGCGCGGATAACACGCTAGCCATATTTCATATAGTAGCCGCAATGGCGTGAATAGAGCGAAACGGATGAGGCGCCGCAGAGAGAGGCGCGAACGGAATTCAAACTACCCGCCGGTCGACGATCGGCGCGCGAGTCGGCGGTCGTTCTGCGCATGCTCCGAAGCGGCGCTCCGGCCGGCGCAGCGAAACCGGCGTAGCGCGACAGACTGGGAGCGACGCTCGCCCGCGCGCTGAACACGTGGGACTATAAACGCGCCTTTAGTCTCTTTCTGGGCACTTAGCCCTTTGAGTTTGCGCACGGCACGCATTTGTGGCAAGAGGAGTGCCGTGTGCAAACTTGGGAACTAATAAGGAGTTGGGGGCCTAAAGTTATCTTAGCTCGCTTCCTATGCCGTTTTCTTTTTTTCAGAGTATCTATGCCACCAAGGCTGCCAGAACCGAGACCCTCGTTCAGCTGTCAGTGCAGCTCACTAGGGCAGCATAACAGACTTTATGAAGCAGGTTCGGCCGCGCAACAGCTGAAGGCTTACGTTGGCGATTGCGAGGGCTACACGTGTCTTTCCACATGCGCAAAATGATTTGCGCGCATTGCAGCTACGAAGGCAGTCGCAGGCGCACGTGGCGTTCATACACTGTACACTCTTCCCTCGTTCTCGTCGCCGACCTTGTGCGTCGCCTGAGCGAGCGGTAACGATTTCACGGGTGCTCACACACGTTGCCCAATGCGTCGCATGATTGCGCGCAGCTGGTTTGCACGCCTGCCTAGGAATCCTCCGCGGCTCGGGGAACCTGGTACAGCGTGCACGCTTTTCAGTGGGTGGACCCACTGCCGCCCAACACATTGCACAACGCGACAGATTGCGTTCTGGTTGCGTGCGTATGTGTAAGCCTCCATATAGTCCTCACTTCATGCGGAAACAGCTCGAAACAGAGGAGACAAAAAGAAGAAAGAAGACGTCTTCTTTCTTGCCCGCTGTGTTTCCCGTTGTTTAACATAAATTCCTACCAACTATAGCTCGGCTTTCAGTGTTACTGCAGTCTTTACTTTTGCGCACTGCCGCACGAGAAGAATTGGCAGAAAAAGCATCAAGGCAATTGTGCTGCCGGCCGTAACACTGCAGTGAGCAAGATTTTTGGGGGGATAAAAAAAAATCAAGCGTCGAAGAAATCGTAGTTATTCCAGGACTGGTTGGTTGAGTAGTTCAAGAAGTGGAACCGAAAGAAAGAGGTAACACGAATGCATCATAATTTTTATCAAAGTGTGCTTAACCGCTTTATTAATGGTAGCTTTATTAAGTAGCGCGTGGTTGCCTTTTAGTTATTGAAATTACCCGAGCCGAATATTAAAAACACTACTTTTAGCTCTCACTACAATTTTGGACAATGGCAAGGTGCATCGTTACCTTCTACACCTGTCTCTTCATTGAAAATCCTTTCGGTGGGCTGACATATAAACGTGCGCGAAGATCTGGCCTTTGAATATATCACTTTCATGTTGCCTTTCGTACACGTGTTCCGACCGGACGGAAACTGTCATTGCGGCAAACGAGGGACGTGCGACAGAGGTGACCCTTCGCCAATGACCATTGCAGCGGCTAGGCCTACTCACGAGCAGCGCTGTGGCCGCATGAGTGCAGCATTAAGAGGGTTTCAAATTGGGCTAGTTGGTAGTTAACATGGTCACACATAATTTCGCTGTTGGAAAAGACTTGGGACAACACAGGGACGACACAAACTCTAGGATCAGCTAGGATATAATCTTTTTTTTTTATGATTGCTGATATGATTGTAAAATTGTTGCTTAACTGCGTTTTTTTTTTTTGTAATTTCTGTTATGGCATGCGAGGCTTGTATATGTGTGCTCATCGCAATAAAAACTTCAGTTGACAGTTTGCGCACCACAGTTTGTGTCGTCCCTGTGTTGTCCTAAGTCTTTTTCAAAACGGCAATTATGTGTGACCATGAGTGCAGCGCTCCGCTTTGCAGAACGAAACGCGACTCACTCTTTTGAGACTGGTTTGTGTACCAGGTGGCTTTACTGCGATGGAGCGTCGGTCATGTGGGCAGGCAGGTCGGGGAGTTTCCATGTGGTTCACGCGTTCGAAACACGGACTTTCACCTCCTGTAGCTTTTATTAGACGTCACCATTATCCCCTTGCGCATGAAACAAGGCTGGAAGATAACACTTCCTCAAGTTTTCCTAGAGGATAATAGATTTCTCGCATAGCTGCCGTCCTGCCTGTTCGATCACGTTCTGCGTGGCACATATTACAGAGTTATAGCGCAGCGCGTTCCGCTGAGTATGCAGCAAATACCCATGGGCAAGGATGTAGCAAAACAGGCTAGTCTATCTTATCGCCGAGAGTAGATAAGCACTGTAGGAAAGGTGAAGCGCTTTCTGGGAGGGATCTGTAGATGGTGGTATCCACAGTAGGTTACTGGTCGGGCCTGGATGTGCAGCATTTGCCCGTCTGTGTTCTTTGAACTATAGGCTGCACATGGTCTCCTTGGCTGCTTTCGTTGCCCCAACAGCCTCCACTTTAAGCCGCTTTTCTCAGCTGGACAATGCGCTCGGCTTCCTTCGCCACTTTTGGTGCTTTGCGTGCCGCCCTGCACCCGTATAAAAATGGCTTATAGACTGTCCAGAGACTTCTCATAGACTCTATTGGCTTCCTACAGATACTTCCTTTTGTCCATCTACAGCCTACAGACAAAAGCCTACTAAAAGTGTACGGCCATAAATCCTATAGACAGTCTACTGACTGCCTATAGGGTTTGTATTTCATATAGACTAGTCTACATGATCAATATATTCGTGTCGGCTAGTCGGTTAAGCATCACTCGGTTCAGCGCTCGTCCTGTGGTATATGTCTCTTCCCTTTCGTCCTGGTTTCCTTTGCCCTGCCTCTTAAAGTGGTAGTCTATATGATTTGTCTATAGGAAGTCCATTGACAATCCACAGTATTTATGGCCATGCACTTTTAGTAGGCTTTTGTCTGTAGACTATAGATGGACAAAACGAAGTATCTGTAGGAAGGCAATAGAGTCTATAAGAAGTCTATGGGCACTCTACAGACCATTTTTACAAGGGCAGGGCGGCACGCAAAGCACCAAAAGTGGCGAACGAAGCCAAGCACTTTGCCCAGCTAAGGAACGGATTTGTCTATAGAAGGTCTATAGACTTTAGAGACAAAAGGTCTTCAGCGGCCTTAGCAAACACTCGCGGCACAGAACATATGGAAGAAGGATGACGACGTTTTAAAACGCAGAGCAAGTGTGGTTACCAGATATAACACATCGCGCGACGTGCTGCGGTGATGGTCGAGTGCCTAAGGCATCCGGGTTCGAAGCAGCTGTGTTGACGCCGCCATTGGCTGGAATCCTCCATTTCCATCCATTCGGACGGCAAGTTTCGCAGTGTTTCGGATAAGTTCTGCTTCATGATCAGCTCTGTGTTCGGGCTCACGTTCGGCTGCAGATGGGCCACGATTTCCGAACGACATTTGTCTTAGTTTGCGTACGCACACCCATCACAGATCCATGGTTTGTGCCTCAATTCTGAGCTAATTACAAATTAAAAGCATTACAGTGTACTGTTCCTGCCATTACTAACGAACATCGAGACAAACAGTTTTTTATTGCTGCTCATTATTACAATTCAAGCATTGCACACCACGAATTGCATTCGGAAATTAGTTTTGTTCTTTTCTATTACGTCACGCTCAGTGTGATGTTTGTCTTTGAGTTTGCATAGGTTGAAACTCTGTTGATTAAGTACATTGCTACGTAATGCATGGTAGATGTACTATCGGAGACAAAAGTTTTCGAGACGCGAGCTCCTGAAAAAACGTCTACTGTAGCACCACTTCGCTACGCAGTTGCCTGGTATTATATGAAATTATTAAAGGCCTCAATTGTCCTTCCTCTGGTAACAATACCAGGCGACTGGGTAGCGAGGTGGAGCGACAAACGTTTTTTTTTTTAAGTACTCACGTCCCGCAAACTTTGGTCGCCGATAATGCTGCGCTTCTGTCGTTTTATGATTCATGAGGCGTATTTTCGCAGCTTTTCCCTTTCGAAGTGACGGTTTCGAAGCGAAGTGACAGTTTCAGAGGCCACGTCAATCTGCCTAGAGAAGCTTTTAGCCCCGATCTTCAGACCCTCCAACATATATCTAAAAAACCAAAGTGAGCGGCGAAAAAAATAATAATGAAGAGTATTCCATTCGTAACAGGCAGAAGAAAGTTGTATGCTACGCGCCACTTCTCCTTCCTTCCTTTGGCAATCGTACTGAGTATACATACCTATGTCGTCTCCCGGCCGCCGAAGCCAGATCAGGTACCGGGGCGCCCAGAATAAAGTGCACGCTCTAGCGATGCGATTCATCTTTCGCGTTAGAAGTTGCTCAGCAGAGAATGGCAGGCTAACGGCGTTCCATCACGTCGCTACTGCTCGTATCACGGTCGCTCGAAAACACAACGCAGCTTTTGATGGCGTCCTTGCAAGAAGAGCACGAATGCAGACACGAGCGGAGCATGCTCCGTATATTGCTTCGGTCGAGGGTGCACGGTCGGTTGGGGTCCGTTAGGTTAACAGAGTGGATTCCAGGGGACCGAAACGCAGCAGCAGGATGCACGAAAAAGTAAGGATGATATAAGACGAAGACATTTGATGGGAGAGACCGTTTCCGCGACTGGCACGGGACGGCGTATTTGGAAATCCTTTGGAGTGGCCATTGTCTTCGAGTGGACGTGATCTGGCTCGTGATGATGATGACGATCGGCACCGGAGTCCAATGAGGCGTGCAGTGCGCCGGCTGTGACCCCGGCGCGGTTCGCGCTCTGTATAGCATTCGGATGCGCAGCGATCGCGCCACACATGAGGGCACACAGCCGAGAGCGAAGCTGCTTCGATGGGTAGCCAGCAGCCTAGCTGTCCTGTCGCGCCGTCCACAGGGATGGCCCCGCCTCGTGGATTGGCAGCCAGCCACGCATTATGGGTTGCAGGCTATGCTCAGCGCCGCAGTGCACTGTACAGGTGCCTACAAATGTATACGGAGCACGCTATTGCCTTCTAACATTTTTCGTGCGTCGCCGAATAAACTGGCAGCTACGGTATGTGGATGCAGATCGTAGACGCTATATAGTGTGCTTTCTCATGAACAAACAAACACTTCATTGTTTCCAAAGGGTAAAGCGTCATTTTAGAACAGAATAGCGTGCTCCGTTTATTCATGTCCGCACATGTACGGTCATATGAGCCAGAACTGGGCGAAACATTGGAAACAGGCTTTTGGCGTTCCGACCAGCACCAGAGACAACACCAGCGCGACCCGACCGTGTAGTTTTTTGCTACCCAGCCAAAATTCAAGCGATATTCAAGCGAATTCAAGCGATATATTGCTCATTCTAGTAACAGAGATTTGGAAATTATTTTATCGGGCTCGACTGACTCCAACACGCGTCCCCGCAACGCCAGATCGCACGTGTACAATAATCAATCACTGACAATACGCTGAGACACTTGCCCCGAGATCGCGGGGGACACTGGCATTTCTTTCACGCCTGTTCCTCCGCACTCGTATGAAAAATTGTAAATTATGTCATTTAATGCCGCGAAGCAAAAAACAGGCTATGAGGGACGCGTATAGAGCGTGTGTGTGTGTGTGGGGGGGGGGGGGGGGCATTAACTTCGACCACCTGAAGTTCTTTACCGCGCGCGCTTTCGCATTTGGTCTATATACACAAAAATGCGGCTGCCGCGGCCGGGCATCGGACCCAGGCCCACCAGTTGAGGCGCTTGTGAACAGCATAAGAATGAAGTGCGAAATTTTCCGCTTTGCGCGCTGATAACACCGGTTTAATAGTTGCGGTTAATAGCTAGACAAAAATAGGATAAATAGAATAAAAGGTGCGAGGGCCTGTCCGCAGGTAGTGCTCGTTACGTGCTCCGTGAATTCCCGCTGTCCACCAAGTGGCGTTATTCCATGCACCGTGAACGGTGTCAAGTTGCGAACACCGTCTTCTCGGGCCGTTCCCTCCCTCGGTGACATTCCGGCTAAACGCGCGAAGAGTGAAAATACCGACCTTCCATCTTCGTCGTTTACTTGTGTTCGTCTTTTAATGCGTGCGCTTTCATTACTTCTTAACAATAAACTCAGACTTGACCCTTCTGCTTATCTTTCCCCAACGCCAACACGGAATACACGACACTATCACAAAGCTCTTTTAAAACCACATTTTGCCCGGACTAACTCGTTCAAGTTTTCCTTTTTCCCACGCACCATATCCGACTGGAACTCATTAACCGAACCTAATCAACCCTGAAAATCAGACGCGTTCCTCAGCCATCTTTGCTATTGCGTATTATGTATTTTTTTTCTGCTTTGTCTTGCATTGCTGTATTGTTGTTTTACTCCATTATCTTTGCTGTATTGTTGTATTTTTGTTGCTATAATTTTGATTTTTGTGCACCTGCCCTTCCTGCTTGGACCTAACCATGGTCTGCACTATGTACTTAAATAAATAAATAAATAATAAACTCGTTCTTAACTATAGCCATGCACCAACTCACCCAACAAGAAGTTCTTGTAAAAGCTGGCTTAAGGGTAGATTTGACAGCAGTAACCTCTGTCATAGGAAACGCATCAGCCCTCTCAGGTTCGCCAACTGAATCATGCCCTGTCTCCCCTAGCTCCAACTGTTTTCTTAAAGGTGCACTGAAGAGGAATTTTAACTCATCTTTTTGCCGCGGGAACTTGATCTACACGTTCACAGCATTCTTAGAAACCTCTGTTTATTGCCCTGTGCGTCCGATTTCCTTAATTAAATCGGATTAACGTCCGGCTCCCGCCATTTTTTTCTTAAGTTCCCCGCATACGGTGGGAGGAGTCTACCAACGCATGGAGTGCCTTTCAGGCAGTCGCGTGGCGACTTTGCTTTCGCTTTTATTTTGTTTCTTTTAGGTTTCTGTGAATAAATATGTCTAGTCAGAGACCACGCAGCTGCAAATTATGCCCACGGAAATAAAAATACGCGTGGACTCTTTGCTTTCGCCGATCACTACGTATCATTCCGCGGATGGCAGAGCGGCAAGCCGCCACGGGACTGGGTGGTCGACGAAAGGCTGGTCGACTCCTCCAACCGTTTGCGGGGAATTCAAAAAAAAAAAAAAAAGAAGGCGGGAGCCTGACGTTTATCCAATTTAAATTACGGAAATCGACTGCATAGGACCATAATTCGAAGTTTCCAAGAACGCTCGGAACGTGTACATTGAGTTCACCGCGGTAAAAATACGAGTTCAGATTCCTCATCAGTACACCTTTAAGTGTGTGTGCCACCGCCAATGCCCATGTTATGACGGCAGACTCCGCGCATCGGTGAGGGACTCCAGGCTTCAGTGCGAAGGTACTCTTCGCACGCGGCCAGCGTGATGCCGAGCCAGCTGGAAGCCTCCAGAGAACACTGACTCTTCAGTGTGCTCTTTTTTTTTTTTTTACACTGCACATCCTGCCACAGTCAGCACGGTTTAGCGCTAAAGCCATTCACGACTGATCCCGCTGTTGGATAAAACAAATGCCTGTTTCCCACGTCAGCGCTGTTTTTTTTTCTTGCTTTTTTCGACATTTTCAGTTTCCGCGTGTTTAGCCCGTACATGTAACCAAGAGAGGAGGTTGTTCACAGCTTGACACCGCAGACGGCGCAGTTCGAGACAGCAGAGCCATGTCCGCTGCTCAAAAGAGCAGTTATGAAAAGAGAAAAAGATTAAAACATTTCACGCTGTGCCAGTAAACGTTTATGATTTATGGGGGTTCAATGTCCCAAAGCTACTCAGGCTATGAGGGACGCCGTGTGAAGCGTTGCACAGATTATTGGCCGCGCGAAACCATTCCTAAATCAAACTGCCGCTGTTTTTCATTTCCTCGATGTCCGCTGCTCCCTGTAACAGGAAGTGAATGAGCTGAAAGTGAAAACCAGTTGGTGTTATCCACTCATTCTCATCCAACAGTGCGTCAGCGCCACAACGAGGTTGAGTGTTTGAAGGTGCAGTTTATTTAACCTCAAACAAACTGCACAATTGCATGCAAGGTGAGGTGGTGGACCCGCCAAGGTGGCTCAGTGTTTAAGGCGCTCGGCTACCGAGCCGGAGCTCCCGGGTTCGACCCCGACCGCGGCGGCCGCGTTTCGATGGAGGCGAAACGCGAAAAGGCGCCCGTGTGCTGTGCGATGTCAGTGCACGTTAAAGGCCCCCGGGTGGTCGAAATTATTCCGGAGACCTCCACTACAGCACCTATTTCTCTCTTTCTTCTTTCACCCCCCCACCTTCCTCCCTTCCCTTACGGCGCGGTTCGGGTGTCCATCGAGATAGGTGAGACAGATATTGTGCCATTTCCTTCCTCAAAAACCAATTTTCATTTTTTTTAAACACTCGTATATTTGGCTTGGCTAGCCCCTCAACCTGCAATTACACGGCAGCGGGCAACTTAGCCGAAGCGAACGCTCACATACAAAATATCACAACTGTGATACCGCCCCGATCACGTTATGAAAGGTCAAGCGCGCACCGGCAGGAGAACCGCGCCCGGCCTACTACTGCTACGGCGGTGGTGCACCACTGTGAGCGTGGAGTGATAAGGGGCGTTCTACGATAGTCCAGAGGAGACGAAAACGTTATTAAAACTGCGGGGACGTCGAGAATACTCCGTGAGATGCACTGATCAAGGACACGCAATGCAGCACCGAGCCAAAGGCGGTAAAGCAACGTTGCTTCACGACGCATATTGTGGGGAAGACGAAGGCGCAGTCCAAAATCCAGTGCATTGAGGCGGCGGTTGAAAAACAAACTGGCCAGTGTTCCACGCACATGGCGCGAGCTCCACCGCCAACCTGCGTAGCTCACACGCTGCGTCAACTCTTGATATAGGAGTACAGATAGTAGATGAGTCCTTTAGAGAGGACTCCCCGCTCCACATAAGTACCGCGGGTGATATAGGAGTACAGACGAAGTCTGTCATAGTGGACTGATCGGGCAGCTATTGAAAAATGATAGCATGACTTTCCGATATGGCGCAGTGGTACACCTCGCGAATCTCTACAACCAGTTGTTCATGCGACCAACGGTGTAGAGAACCTTGCAGACCTTGCAGGGCTGCTTTGGAATCAGTGAAAACTGGCCATTCATGTTGAGAGTATTGGCTGATGAACTCAACTGCAGCCCGAAGTTTGTGACGGAACAGCGAAAAACACCGGGACAAGAGACAAGCGCTGACTTACAACTGATTTTTATTTAGAAGAAACAGTGCTTCGAAGTGCAGCTCGTTCCGAACCAGCTGAGGAAGTGTGGTAGGTCGTCTACACCTTCATCGAGATAGATCTCGCCGGGATCACCACAGACCCTGCGGAACTGGCTGAGTTGACCGAGCCGTCTGTGTATACACGAATGCTGTTGAATGGTACGAAAAAACTGCGCTGACGGACGGGACGGAAGAAAAAGAGACGGACAAAGCGCATGTGTGTGTCTCTTTTTCTTCCGTCCCGTCCGTCAGCGCTGTTCTGCCCTACCATTCAACATGAACCAACCAGCCCGACTCAGCCCTCACCATGAATGCTGTGCGTGTTGCTAGAATGCAGATGTTCCAACGTGATCTGTTTGACAGCAGCCAATGATGTACCAGTCGTAATTCCAGGAATAGGAAGGTGTACCCTTGGTTCTAAGCCATGAGACTTCAAGCAAAGTATGTACAGCCTTTGTCAAAAGTTTGCAGCCCAGAGGGTTTGCTTCTGAAGCACACTGTCTGGTTCGTAATACATCACCAGCGCTCCAAATTTGCTGAAGGTAAGAAGATTTCTAGTCCTGCCTCCTCCAATGGGTAGGACTACCACGAATGTTACAGGAGTCCCACTGCGAGGCTTAGAAGCAAACCCCCTGGGCTCTAAACTTTTGACAAAGACTGTACATGACAACTTGGGCACTGCCAACAGTCGCGTCTTTGCCGAGACAAACGCGGCAACAGCTCAGACAGAACCAAAGCAACGGGGTAAAGTAGGAAAAACCAGCACGGACCAGCCGCAAGTGCACAAAGCAAAACACCGACGAGCTAATTTCGAATGCAGGGCAAAACCTTCACAAGCGCACGAAATTAAAGAGGCGAACAGAAAAGCGGTCGCACAGTATATAACATGAACTACAACAGCGACGAAAAGAACAAGCTTGTCGCCTTCACTATACCCCCACGCATCGCAAGAGGGGGACAGTTTATCTTGCCTGTGCACGGCGTCAGCGGCGACGTCGAGGAGTAACAAAGCTTAAAGACTACATAGGAAAATGAATGACCAGCACGCGCTCGCCTGACAGACATAATTCCTCGCTTTCTTTTCTTTCTTTTTTGCCCACTTTTCTGCTCGTCTTGCGCAGACCGCGGTGCATCATCAGCCCGCGCTTAGCGGTCAAGAGGGCATACGCGCGGTCCTCTACATAACGAGACGGGCCGACGGCTCTCTCTCATCCTTTTTACTGCGACGCTGGTAAGACCGCGACAAACACTAACGTAATTCATGGAGACAGTGCGCTGGGAAAGGGAGGGTGGAAGGGAGGGTGGACGGAAAGCGAAGATCGAACGCCGCAACCGCGGCCGAAAGAGGACGCCCCGGGAGCGAGTCATGCACGATGAGGGAAGGACGTGGCGACGAAGATGAATGGAGCCAAACAGGCAGGCAGCAAAGCGTGGTGTCTGGCGCTCTGTGGGGTAGCCACGGACGTGGCAAGAATGATGACTTCGGCCCTCAAATATATGCCACGACGAGGAAAGAACTGATGCCTGTGCGGTAGAGGATGAGGTTGGTTATGGACTGTTGGTTTGAAGCGGGAAGAAGCGCTTGGGTAAACAGGGGAGGGGGGAGCAAGATGGCACAAGAATTACGTCACAGAACTGCGGAAGAAGGCTGTGTAAAGAAAAAAAAAGAAGGGAAGAGGAAATGAAATGAGTTTCAGATAAAGAGAGCCAAACAAACGCGCGCGCATACAGCCATACGGCGAGAATTCATGCGGCTCCATGCTGAACGGTGCCTGACAGACGTTCACAGCCCGCGCTCATATGCGAGGTCTGTTAGAAAAGTATCCGACTTTATTTTTTTTCACGAACACCTGCAGGATTTGAAACAAGCACGCTTGCACCAGCCTACCTTGAACCTTCGTGCGCATGCACAAATTTTTTCTCGCCTGCCGATAGCGTCAGTCACTGGCACGCAGCGTTTTAGTGAGGCAGTGCGCAGTGCTCTCGTCGGTTTTTTATTGCAAGGAAAATGGCGGAGCGACAGGAGCAGCGCTACTGCATCAAATTTTGCCAGAAACTAGGCGACAGGCAAGTGGGAACCATTCGGAATATTCAGACGGATTTCGGTGACAATGCTATGAGCAGCACACAGATTAAGCAATGGTACAATTGGTTTAAAGACGGCCGCACATCGCTGCAGAGAGAGCCACGCTCCGGTCGGCCATCAACATGCCGAAATGACCAGGATATTGCCGAAGTGAACGCTGTGGTGACGCGGGACCATCGTGTGACTATCCGATAAATTGTGGAAGAGGTGGACATCGCCAATTTTTCTGAACATTCCATTATCACCAAAAATTTGGCCATGGAGAAGGATGCGGCGAAATTCGCGCCGAAGCAGCTCAAGGTGGAGCAAAAGCAGCTTCGTGTTAAAGTCTCACAGGATATGCTGGATTCCACAAACAGTGACCCCGACTTCATCAATCGCTGG